>NW_026596158.1:5867843-5939147 GCF_907164565.1 Psammomys obesus | reverse complement strand
ACACACACACACACACACACACACACACACACACACACACACACACCACAAACTCACTCAGTGGGCCAAACAGTGATGAAAATGCACACTTTTTCTCCTTATAAATTGCATATCTCAAGTAACTTGTCGTAGTGACAGAAGACTACCACACCAACACACTGAGGTGGGGGCCTGATGCACAGATTTGTCATGCTCTGGTAAGCTGTAATAAAGAGGCCATGCTAATTTGAAGCCAGTGTAAAAAGGCCATTAAACTGGCTATTGGAAACCAATGAAAAGCAAGATTCAAGGTTGGGTTTGCTCACCTAGAGTCAAAAGAAACCTCGATAGAGATATCAGAAAGGTTATTCGGGGACTAGAGAGATGGCTCAGCATTTAAGAATGATCCCTACTCTTCCAGAGGACCAGAGTTCAGTTCCCAGTACCCATGTTAGGTAGCTCACAAGCACTTGTAACTCCAACTCCAGAAGATATGGTGCCCTCATCAGGCCACCGTGGGCACCCTGCTCACATGCCTACAGCCACACATAGACATACACACACATACACATAATTAAAAATGGGAAAATAAATCTATTTTTAAAAGAAGGTTATTTGCTAAATTGAACCAGTTCTAAGAGGCTAGAATACTATAATGTCACAGTAGGTAGGGAGTGTGTGGTGTGTGTGTGTGTGTGTGTGTGTGTGTGTGTGTGTGTGTGTGTGATCTTCATCCTGATGCTTCAGAAGCTAACATAACATATGAACACTTACCATTGCAACCCTTAATGAGATCAGTACTTCCACGCATGCCTTTTCTGGAACAAAGCAGATTCACCCAGAGCCTTGCTTGTGATGGATGCTGAGTGAACACTGACTTATGTCTGAATAAAACTTCATGGCCACAATAGTAGGACCAGAATTGTGTGCTTTGGAAATAATATTCCCAGTACATCTTGAGGGCTGAGCACTGGCTGCTACAGCAGAGGTGTGCCAAGGCCTTGGGGTTCGACCCCACTCTTATCTTAACATGCACTTCCCAAAGAGCAGCCTGGACATCTTTCTTGGCATTACCACCTCATCATAGACCTGGGAAATAATGGATCTGTGCTTTCTTTCCAAGAGCCTAGTTATCTGTTCCCATAGTTGGCTGACCTTGGGTGGACTGCTGGCTTGGAAGAGGGTCCTTCATCCCTGCAAAACCTCCCCTACTGCTTCCTGACTTTGAAACCTTTTCAGTGAGGAAAAATACTCCACATGGCTCCACAATTGCACATATTACATGATGATATTCATGTTGGAAAGGTGTATATGCCAAAAGCTGAAAGCAGATTTTTCTCCCCCGAAATGATTTTAGCATCACAAAGAAAGCTGAAAATCCTGTGGAGGTTGGCATGGTTCGGGTACTAGTAAATGCTGATGATAAATGATGTCCAGCAAGATGTCCTCAGGGTCCTGAAATACCCTTTCTGCAAGGTGCCTGCTTTCTTTCTATCTTTCTCCAATGGTTGGCAGAGTGTTGGGCAGAAGAGAGACATTTGGAAGGTCTGTTCTGCTGTGCACCATCCCTGTGTTTGCAACAAGCCACCCACTCAGTGCTAAGGGGAGGCATAACCATCAGAACACTCCAGCAAAGGTGGATTAAGCATTAAGTCTGCTTTACTGACCATCAGTATTGACAAAGGTATTAATGTCAGACCCACAAAGACTCCCCTTCCTTGGGGGAGTCTTTGTTTCAAATTTCCTATGAAAACTGAGATGTTACCTCCCTCTTTCCAATCTTACTCTTTCTATGACTTTCACATCCATAGAATCCAGTGATTTTCACTGACCCCTCTTCTCAGACCCTCAGTCAATGACTTTTCAACCTAAACATCTTTGACCTCTATAGTAATCTCATGGATGCTATCTGATACCCTGCCATAAAAGCCATCTGGTAGATCTTCCATATTCATTTCTACAGCAAGTTGTGACCTTGATGTTATAGGAAAGGGATGGCCATAGGGATGGCCACCACATAGTCACATAGATTTAAAGGTGTCAGGAACCATCCAGAAAAGCTTAACCGGAATTTTTTCTATTTAGCAATGGAAACTTCACAACCCTGTAATTCCTTTCAGCCCTTAACTGACAAACCATCTCTTTTACATAGGCAGAGTTTACTCAGTACTTAGAATTCTATAATTCAACCAGATAGTTAAATTTGGCTTCATCTTTATATGCAATATAAGGCAAATTATTTCCTTCTTCCATGCCTTGGTTTTTCCAACTGTACCTGCAGAAAGAGTAAGGATTTCATGAGTCAATCTAGGTGATGTTTGAAATACAGATGAGCATAAAAACACAAGTTGCATGAATGTAATAGAAAATACTATTCATTAAAGCTCAACTTACAATTCAACTACCAAGGTGTGGCCAGGGTTTTAATTAAAGTACTGATACCTTCTAATAAGTTTAGTGCCCAAAAGTAAGATACTGGCTAAGAGCTGTGGAGTGGGCTACCACAATGTGATAATAGAGTATGTGCTACAGGACCACACAGACACATGAGGAAGACAGGAAAGGGTGTGAGCCGAGACTGTGGGCGGTACACATACCACTACTGCACAGAGCTTGTTTCTCTCCAGTCAGAATGGCTGTCATCAAGGAGGCAAAGATTCAGACGTAAAGAGCTCTATACACTTTCTGTGGGAACACACTTTAATCCCGTCTGTGTGGACATCCATGGAGAGTTACTAAAAAGTTAAAATCAGACATTCCTATGTGGTCTAGACATACCACTCTTGAGTATCTATCTAAAAGAAATCAAGGAAGCACACAGAGTTACTGAAAGATCTGTGCTTACTGAGGCACTTTTTTTTTGTTGTTGTTGTTTTGAGACAAGGTTTCCCTGTGTAGCTTGGCTATACTGGAACTCACTCTGTAGACCAGGCTGGCCTCAAATTCATGGAGATCTGCCTGCCTCTGCCTCCCTGAGTACTGGGATTAAAGGCATGTGCCACCATGCCACACTTTAGTGCATGGAACCAGGCCATCACTAGAAAAATAGATAAAATATAGCATTATATATATATATATATATATATATATATATATATATATATATATATATATACAATACAATTTATTCCACTGCAGTGAAGAATAAAAATTTGACACACACACACAAATGGAACTGGAGATAATCATTGTAGTGGTTTGAATGAGAATGATCCTCGTAGGCTTCCATATTTGAACATGTGGACCCCACTGGATGTCCCCTTTGGGGGATGTTTAGGAGGTATGTCCTGGCTAGAGGAAGTATGTTACTGAAGGAAGCTTTGAGTGTAAGAATGCCTCACCAATTTCCATTTTGGTGTCTCTGCTTCATGGTTGCTGTTCAAAATGTGAGCTCTCAGCTTCCTGTTTAAACTGCCTGTCTTTCTTCTGCCATCATGAACTCTTATCCTTCTGGAACCATAAGCCAAGATAAACTCTGGTCCTCAGGTTGCCTTGGTCATGGTGTTTTATCATAGTAATAGGAAAAGATGATACGCCAGACTTAGAAAGACACGTATACTATTTTTAAAATTTTCTCTTATATGAGGAATATATAAATATACATAGACATATACATATACACAGACACGTGAAAGTATAAGAGGGACCCATTTGGGAAGAGTAAGAGAACAACTGAGAGAATGGGAGCAGGAGGGACAAGAGAAAGTAAGGGAGTAAGTTAAAGCGTTCATGGCGCACGTGAACCTGCCATAATGAAACCTATCATTTTGAATAATAAATAAATGCTAATAAAATGCACAATTTAAAAATAAATTCATGTAAGCATATAAATATTGATCTAGTCTATATAGGCAGAGTGTATGTAGTTCTTAGAACCGTGGAATCCAGCCAGGCAGATACATCCGGCTTCTCTTCTCTGTCATTTTCATTTTTTCTTTCTCTCTCTCCTTTCTTTCTTTCTTTTTTTTTGGCGGGGGGGAGGAGACAGGGTTTCCCTGTATATCCTTAGCTGTCCTGGACTCACTCTGTAGACCAGGCTGGCCTCGACTCACAGAGATCTACCTCCCTCGGCCTCCCAAATGCTGGGATTAAAGACATGCGCCACCACCAGAAGGCCAGCATCACTTTTCTACGTAACTCTGCATCTATGGACAGGACCCATTGGCTCCCACCCACTGGGCAGCAGTGAAAGTTTCATGGGTGAACACAGCAGAGCTTAGAGAAGTTGCATGGTCGCATAGCCCCTACCGATGGTGATGAGGGCAGAGGAGGAAGAATCATTGAGCCTGGGTGCTGCACCCAGTCAAGGCTAAGCCCTTCTGACTGTCCTCCTTTCTCAGGGAGAACCCATAATCTAATAGAAGGTGTTTTCAAGGTCCCTGCTGGTGAGCTGAGTGCTGGATGCAAATACAAGCTCTCAGCGTCTGCATTGCCACCAAACACTGGCTTTTAGTAAGTAGCTTCTGACTTTGCTGACACTGCCTCACACAGCAGATGCAGTCTGGATGGGAGCACATCCATTTGTCAGACCCTCACCTCTGTTGAGTCATTAGTACTGGGGCACCAGGGAAGGGAGAATGCTAATTAAAAATCAGAACCCCAGTTGTCGATGAGAATTCCTTGAGATGGATGCCGATGCTTTTCAGGGTGAAGTCAATGTCTGTGAACAAAAAGACAGACTTCCACCTTTCTGACAGATGACTGAAGGTAGCAGAAACTGCCAGGTCACTGTGATGGGCCAAAAACTTCCGTGGTTCTAAGAGACTCAGGTGACCAGTGCATGAGAGACTTTCTCTGAGGTGCTGAACACCAATCTGCCTAAAGCTTCAGGCTGTCTTTCAAGAGAACCCCTATCTTCAAAGAATGCATGGCTGATTCAGAGAGGAAAGGGGGTTAATCTATTCTTAAGTTCCATCAAATGGAAAATGCAGCCTAGTTCCTAACATTCTTTGATGTGGTTTGAAGACAAGCTGGCAATCATTTTAATATTTGGACATACTATAATCAAGCTCACCAGTGTGGATTAAAACATTCCCCACAAAGCTGCACATCACTGCTTATGGAAAAGAGAATGATTTGTCAGGGAGGTATCCAAACAGCAAAGGACATTGTCATTAATATTGATTATACACTGTAACTAGATGGCCAGACTACTGCTGAAGACACTACAAACTTTCAGAGATGTAGAGAAAGCAAGCTGTGACTGGCCAGGAAACATCCTCCCCGCTGGCTGGCTTATATACTGCCAGAGGTGATATGCACACTACCACACTGAACTGCTGGCAAAGAAATATTCACTAGTGCAACAGTGGCATGAAGGTTATGGAGGTAACCCATTGCTTTCTAGTTGGGTATGCGACCTGATTCACAGGAGCGATTTCATATCTGATACTGTAAATCTAGTAAAAAGCCCATAAGTTGGGATATTATAAGCCCTAGTGGGGCAACCTACTATTGTCATTTTGCTAAATAGTTACATTGTAAAGCTGAATTCTAGTATTTTGTTTCTACCAATGAATTTGTGGTGCTTTGAATCTTTGCCAGAGAAACTTCTTTATGAGCGGTGCTGATATTAAGTAACTAAGTATTGAGTTCTCAGCCATCTATGCCTGCTCTATATCAATCTCCTCTGATACAAGATTCAGGGAACATCACAGAAGAGGGAGTAGAAAGAACCGTAAGTTGGATAAGTGTGCTATGAAATACTGCCTTCTGGACCCGGCAGGGTGTTGCACTCATGAAATCACAGCAGCTGTGGATATATGAACAAGACCTGTACAAGACCAAGCCAGTCAAAATTCCAGCATGGGTGAGGGAGAGTTCCCAGCCTTACTCCTATAGGAGGAAATACTGGCTGTTGATGGCGACTGAGGAAGGGAAAGTCATTCTCCTTGGGGGGAATGGCCATGGTAGGCTGTTCATGCCCCTTTGGATGACACAAGTTGTGTGCTCACGGGCAACACTAACAGGACTAAGGGAATAATTAATAACAGTTAATAAAAAGGTTGTATGAATCTGGGAGAGAGGAGAGGGAAGGCAGTGGTGGACAGTGGAGAGACGGGGTCAATTATGTACTGTATAAATTTAGGGAAGGTTCAAAGAATAAAAGAGTTATTTAAAAAGATAGGGATATAGGGTCAGTTTTTGATTACTTTAATTGTGATTTAGAAGAAGTCAAAATGAAATTGAGTGAATGAATGGGTGTTTTATTGCTGAGTAAAAATGATTTTGTTCCATTAATAACCTGTCAACCCAGTCCTCATGAATACAGTGCCAGCCTATCCCAAATAAGCTTTGCTACTTCTTATGACTGATGGAGGCATTGTGTGCAGGAAAGCAGGCTCAGTTGTACATATATTAAATTTACAATATTTTTTGTTAGTTACGTATTTGTCAATTATATATAATACCATCTAATTTCTATCTCTCTCTCAAAAGATTTGTAACGAAGCATGATAATTATAACAGGATGGATGTTTCCAAATCGCCTGTGCATCTTTTATCTGAACTTTCCACGTCGTTCTCAATGACAATGCCCTATTTTAGTAATGAAGGAACGCGCGCGCGCGGAAGAATGCAGGCTCTGACGCCAAACCTGTGCAGCCCCAAGCTGTCAGCTTCCCAGATTCTATTCTAAACCCAATGTGTACATTCACAAAACACCATTCCCAATACATGTGTGCTATTCTGTCTTATCAAAACTATATCTGGAGCTGTGACCCCGGACACAAGACTGTCAAAGATAGAGATGGTGTTTCTAAATTCCGGGGGACAGGCTACCTATTGAGCCGTGGGTAGTGCCTGCATTTTCTTACCCGTGCTGACAGCTGCCAATGTGTGAGGGAATGCGAAATGTCAAGTTCTCTGGCACCATTCCTGGAAGACTCTGTAATTTACCGCTCTGCCATGTCATTCTCTGAGCTATTGCCTGGGATACAGGCTGTGACCGGCCCCAGAATTTTCCTTGGGCCCCAGAAAAAAAAAAAGCCACTTTCCTTTTATTTTCCTTAAAGGAAACTTTCAGAGAAATTTTCTTGCTTCTAATACCTCCTGGAACAATGATAGAGGGTCCCTGGACACTTCTTGGGTTTTTGTTGGTTGGTTGGTTGGTTGGTTGGTTGGTTGGTTGGTTGGTTGGTTGGCTGGTTGGTTGATTGGTTTTCTTACTTGCTTGTTTGTTTTTCCTGCCTGTATTTCTAGATGAAATCCCACCTAGCATAAATGGGTGGAGGCTTGCTGCTGACCGTACCATATTTTAAACAGTGATAAGCAGCAGGAGCATTTTGCTATAAGAAGGAAGTGACCACTGGGGGGAAAAAAACATTACAAATGAAACATGGGGCTAAAGACCATCTATTAAAATGCAATAGCAGGGTGGCCTTGGGATGGCTCATCCAAGGTAACAATTTGCCTTCTTCTCCCCAAATGTAGGAAGAGCTCCAAACTCCTGTCACAGGCCAACATCAGAGATCTTGTCTTGGGGATTTGCACTCAGTTTGTAGCGCAAGGAATGACTGAAAGTCTGCAGAGCCAGGGTTGGTCTTTGGTCGCCACTATTTGGGGATAGTGATGGACACTTTTGTGGGTTTTGTAAACTCGGAGGTATTCAGGTGGGAAGTTTACATGCAACAGACCTGTTCTTACCAAGCAGATTCTCAGCCTGGCTGGACACATGGCTGCAGTTTGGCCAAAGAACCAGACCAGGACATGGTAGAACAGTACTGGTGATGGCCCGGAAGGAGCTGCTATTTGCTGTCTAGACAGACTGTCAGACACCAGGGCAGGGTCAATACCAGTTAACATGGCTGTGTTTTACCTAACTATGTGAAAATATCCAAGCCGGTCTCCCTGCTACCTGGAATATGCAGAGTCTTCAGCCCTGACCAGTGCCTTAAACCAAACCTGAACCCCCCTTTGGGTTATAGCTGTCTTCATCAATGCTACCATGACCAAACGCATTGGTTCCTGAGAGTGTAGATGAGAGAAAAGAGCAGTGTCATCTGTTAGTGCTGCATTAACTTACGCATCCACAGCAGAAGCACCTCCTTCAACCCATCCATCCTCGGGGAAAGGAAAAATAACTCCAGTGGCTAAGAACAAATGCTGCTCTTCCAGAGGACCTGAATCAGCACCCACATCAGGGCCGCCTACAGCCACCTGTAACTCCAGCTCCAGGGGATTGGATGCCTATCTATGGCCTCTAGGCACCCACATTCATGTGCTTCTATCCACACAGTGAATGTGCTTCTATCCACACAGCAGAGGCACAGACATATTTATTTATTTATTTATTATTTATTTATTTATTTGTTTGTTTGTTTGTTTAAACCTACCTGCTTCCAACAGGAGAACCCTTCTCACCTTAACTGCTCCCCAGACTCACAGGGCCACTCAATAAACCTTCTGAAGGCTGATAGCTATGGTTTAACTTTAAAGTCTCCCATAGACTTCTTGCTGAGCACCAAGGACATACAGTCAAGCAACCCTGAGCCGAACCCTCTGAAACCATGAGCCAAGACATAGCCTTCCTCCTTTAATCCATTTCTGTAGGTATTTGCTCACAGCAACACAAAAGCTAACGAACTCACTGATTTATATAAGATTCCTTTTTACAGCTTTTTCTCTGGACTCCCCTTCGCTAGCCTGCCATCTTGTGTATAGCACAAATGTCTTTGTAAGCAGGATTTCCCACTTGTCATCCCGTTCCTTGGGAGTGCTTACTAACTACTGTGGCTGTAGGATAAATCCCAAACATTTTGACACAGCCTTCATGGACTCTCCTGATGGTTTACCTCAATGGTCATCCAGTCTCAGCATCATAGTTATATTCTTTGACCTTCATCCATGGCAGAACACTTATCTTTGAGTGAGGGGTCCTCATGGCAAAATCATAATGAGAGCCTTTCACCGCCTACCACTCTTCCTTGCTTATGGTCTTGTTGTTTTGGGAGTTGCTCTGGTTAGCAGCTCCTCTGCTGCAGTCAAGCCCAGGGATAGTTGCATCTAGTGACCTTGGGAACCAGGCCTCCCTTTTCCCCATCCTTGCATGCAAGAACTCCAAGATAGCAAAAAAGCATATTCAACTCATGGAGTATCTTGGCCTGGCCCAGGAACAAGTCTTGGAGACTCAAGAAATGTTTGTTGAATACACAAGAGTCTGCAGTGATTTTTAGGGAGATTCGACAAGCAATCAAGGCCATGCTCTGAAATGGAAGCACAGTCCTCCCTCATTCCCTCATTCCCTCATTCCTCACCTGGGCCCAAACAGGCTGCCATCAACCCTAGTCTTCTGAGGAAACTTGAAGCTGTCAGTCTGTGGCTCTGTCAATCACACGCCATTCGCAAAGGCTCAGATTCATTAGGTGGAGAAAGCCTGTAAGAAAACGTTGTCAGAAAGAATCAATCAGCTTAAACATTTAAAAGTAAAATATGTGTCAGTTGGTCCCCATGGGGAGGTTTTCATAATGTGGGGAGTTCCCCTGATCCCCCATGGAAGTAAGACATGGGATTTCCCCCTGAGGTGTGAATGCCCTTAGGGGGAGGACAGCAAAGGAAGACTAGGCCAGTGCCTGGAGGCATTGGGATGTGGGAAGCCTGAGTGAGAATTGACAGAGTCACTTCCAGCTGCCCCATCTCGCTTTCCAGAAGCTGTTCTTTCTGACACAGGGTAAAGGAAAGGGAGCAGTTGGTCTTGTTTTTCTGACTGACAATGGAGTTTCACATTCTTTCTTTTTAAGGGTTTATTTTGTTCATTCTTGTGATGTTTGTGTGTCTTCATGAGTGTATGTGCATACGTGTGTGCTGGTGCGTGCACCCAAGTTAGAAGAGGGTGTGAGATCTCTCGGAGCTGGTGTTCCAGGAGATTTGGGGACATACAGCTCTTCTCCAGGCTGCTGGGATCCATACTTCATACCCTTAGACCAAGTTCTATTAACTGCTAGGCCATCTACCTTGCTCTTTTCCATTCTTCTTTAAAGGAAGAAAAAGAGAAATGAAGAAAGGAAGGAAGGTTGGGAAGGAAGATGGAAAAGGAAAAGAGAAAGGAAGGGAAGGAGTGGAGAAAAGTTCAGTGACTGTCTTAGGAACACGCAGCCTGTCAAAGATTTAAAAAATAAGTAAGAAAATAAAAACAATGAAGTAAAAGTAGAAACATTAGCTTTAGCCATGGAAAGCTTTTAAATTTTTTCCAGTGAAGTTAAGGAGAGAGCAAGGGGGAAAAGGGGCTGCAGCTGTGGGATCAGCAGCAAAAGCAGGCTGGGACAGGATGGATGGGTCAGGGTGCGGGAACCGTGCCCTAAACTTTCATGTGGGCCAAACATCTAAGGTGGCCCCTAGGATGGTTCTTCTTGGATAAAAGTTAGCTAATAAATCTAAGACCAAACTGTATATACAGCTTGAAGCAGAAGGATGCTTGCTTGAAATTCAGAGTCAAAGCCAGCCAACAGAGTGAAAAAGCAATAAGTACTTTCTTATTTGGTTTCCTAGGAACTCAGATGCTTGTGTGTGGCAAATCCAACAGCTGTTTGTAAGAATGGGGCAGGTTCGGAGCTTCAGAAGATCCTTGCTGTCTCTGACTTCTGATGAGCCAGCAAAGATCCATGGAATAGGACTGAGGCCCAACACTCTTTCATAGACTTATAGACACTGAGAGGAGGTGATGTGTTTCTCAAGGCTGGACAGTAGGACTGGGTAAGTGAGGGTACGGTCAGCTTCGCATTCCTGAAAATGAGGACCAACAATCCCAGAGGGTCAACTTGTAAAGACAAAGGTTTATCTCAGCTTGCAGCATGAGGGGCGCTCTCTGCCTAAAGCCCATTGGCTTGGTTGTTTCTAGGCCTGTGTGGTCAGGCAGAATATCTTGCAAGGCAGGAGAGTGAGAGAAAGTGAAGTTTGTTTGCTTCCAGGCTAAGAAGCAAAACAAGGAGAAAGAGGCCCAGCCTGCATAATCTTCTGTGAAACCCTGGACTCCTGAAATGTTAAGAAATGCCCCCCAATAGGCTCCACCTCTTAAAGCTGGCACCACCCCCTAGTAGCACAAAAACTGGGGACCACATCTTTGATATGGGGGCTGTTGGAGGACATTCCAGCTTCAAGGGAAAAATAAAAAAGAGACAAAGAGCTTAAGAAACTGGAAATGGGCAAGTCAAGCACATGTCTGAAGAGGCTGGAGAGATGGCTCAGTGGTGAACAGTACCACAGAGGACCTGGGTTCCGTTCCCATCAAACCCACACGGAGGCTCATAACCAGCTGTTCCATTCAAGGGGGCGGGCGTGCTTCCCCTTCAGGCCTTTGAGGACTCCTGCAGGCACTCAGCGCTCAAGTATGCACTCAGGTGCACACACACACACACACATAACTGAAATAAGTAAGTATCCGTTCTAAAAATAAATAAATAAAGGAGCATGTTTGACACCACCTCTCTCTCCAATAAAAGTAATCACATTCACCATGTCCACCCATGGTTCACCATCAAGTGATCCAAAATGGCACCCATGCCAGCCACTTTCAGGGATTCACACTCTGGGTAAAGTCGCCCACAGAGAAACGGAGACACAAGCGTGCCATCCTTGGCCTTGTGCTGCTACGCTTGAGAATGGGGGCTCAGCTGTTTCCTGGGCTGCCCATTTACAGAGTCCAGCCTCTGTGATACCGGATTTTTCAGATGACATTATCGGGCTAGGAAGGTAGTGCAGCACGTACAAAGCCCTGGGTTCCCTCACTAGCACAACAACTAATAATAAGAATGATGATGATGATGATGATGATGATGATGATGATGATGATGACGACGACGACGACGACGACGGTAACACTTTTACTCCGGAATTCATTTTATTTACACAACCTGTAATTGTCAGAAATACCACTGGCTGTTTTGTTCAGGAATGCATCTGTGCGCAAGCAGGGGCGCGTGCACACACCCAGAGGTACCAACACACACTTGCAACATGACATTTGCAGGGCCTGATCCTGTAGTAAGCACGCTGGTAGCTCAGTATAGAATGAGAATGAAGTTATATAGATGCTCTTTAGGCCCGGTCTAACACAAAGGGGTTCTGACTGTGTTGGTTTGAATGAGAATGGTTCCAGGGGCTTGCGTGTTTCAATACTCTGAAGCCAGTTGGTTTGGGAAGGATTAGGAGGTGAGACCTTGCAGAAGAAGGTACATCTCTGGGTCGGGAGTAGGCTTGAGAATTCAAAAGCTCATGCCATGCCATTCCCTGTCTGCTCTCCCTACCTCACCTTTGTGGAGAAGGTATGAGCTCTCAGCTACTGCTCCAGTGCCTTGCCTGCCTGCCACTGCCATGGCCCCACGATGACAGTCATAGACTCTAACTCTTTAAAAGCGTAAGTCCCAATTAACTCTTCTGTAGCTTGTCTTCTCTAGGTCATGGTGTCAGTAACAGTAATAGAAAAGTCACCGAGACACTGACACCCTGACAGCTAGCCACTTCCTCTCCGCTTGTTCACTTCTGAGAGCAGAGAACTCACTACTTCCTGATACATGTCAGGTCCTGTTTAGACAGCTCTTCTATTTTCTAAAGATTTATATTTTATTCATGTGTATGCTTTTGCCTGTGGGAGTTTGTGTGCGCCACATTTATACAGGAGGCTTTGGGGACCCTAAAAGGGCATTGCGTCTCCTGGGACTGGAGTTAAAGGTGGTTGTGAGTCACCATGAAGATGCTGGGAGCCAAACCTGGGTCCTCTGAAAGAGCAGTAAATGCTCTTAACCACTGAAACATCTCTCCAACCCCCAGATGTTAGGTTTGGGACTTAACACAAAGAATTTTGTATTTCTTCTTCATTGAATAATTTTGACATTTCCTGGCTGGACTAAGTCCTCCATGTATTATTATATTATCTCTGCCAATTAGGACTTCACTTTGCCAGCCTGGATGGATTAAGATCATTCTACAAAGGAGGAAACTGAGGCTTAAAGACAATTCAGTGTTGGGTCTGAAGTGTCATCCTGCGTCTGTTGTCCTCCGTTCACTTGGCTGAGCACTGAGCTGGGTTTGCCACTCCTACCTCTGCATCAACAACTGAAAAGGAGGGTGACATGGCTGTTCCCATCTCCTGTCCCTACTCACCCTCCCCTGCCCTATAGCCAGAGACCTTGTCCTAAGCACATCACTGCTGAGGGAAGCCATTTGGGCATCTTCCATCATTTTCCATGGTGGTTACTTCCTGGCTATTCTGACATCAGGCGAGAATAGATGGTCTTGGTAAGGGCAGATGCCATCTGCAACAACCTCTACCCACTGACTACTGGGATAAAAGGGGGCTCTTTTGAGTCAGTCCTGGAGAATGGCAGCTGCTCTTCCTATCTAGGAAATGTCTCCCACAGGTGGGATCTGAAGAAGGCTTTTAAGACTGGTTAGCTTTATTGTTGTCCGGCACCATTTAGCAGAGCACAAAGCCATAGCTGAAGCCCACAACCCAAAGGAAAGGTCTGGACAGAGAAGTAAGAGGGAGAGAAGGAGGCGAGGATAGGAGAAGAGAAAAAGATGGGAGGGAGGAATAAAAGAGGGGAGGAAGTGGGGAGGAAAGAGACCAGACTCTATTGAGAACAAAAGTATTCATTCTGTAAGAAAGGAAAATTAATCCCATAAGTAAAGTTCTCCCACTGTAGACAAAAATAAAGCTTTGTCATGTGGTTCTGACATGTTCTGAACATTGCCTCCTGATGTCCTGCTGTCAGAGAAAGGCTTCTACTTGTCTCTGGAGATCTTGTCAATTGGACAACCAAGACACGAAGTTTTCTTGTGTTGTTCCTGAAAATCTAAATAAGTTGCCAGAATGATTTAAAATGAAAAGCCTTGTGGGGGTCAATGTGATCAGGATGAGCCATATGTACACATGAGTCTTCACAGGGAGCCAGGGATTGTGTGTAGAGTTTGAAAATGAAAGTGTGAATGTCCAACTTTGTAACAAAGCTAGCCAGTCTTCCCAGCCATTTCCTCCTGCTGAAATCTCACTGGAGCGAATGCAGCTGCTACTTGAAGAGAGGAGGGAGGGAGGAACAGACACCCCTTTCCACTCACAGGGCCCCCACTCAGCTGTCTACTTTTTTTGTGGGAGCCCTGTTCTTCTTGGGTGCTGTGTGGGTCCACAGCCCCTGCTCTCTGTCGCCATGAGCCCTGTGCATTCATCCATGTTTTGATAAATGCATCCTTTGAGGAGACTCCTGAACTCTGCGTCTTGTCCTTCGTGTCCCTGAGAGAACAGGGCAGCGCACCAGCCCACCACATAGAGAGACGCTGGGGAAGCCTTGAATGCCTACGCTGTGGTGTTCCACTTAGCTGCTTCATGTCTAGACACTGAGGTAGGCTTGAGCTATACAGCACAGCAAGTTTGGAATTCATAATCCTCCTGCCTCAGACTCCGGAGTGCCGGCCCTACAGGCAAAGGTCAACACGTCTGGCTGAATACTGATCTATTTTCATTGTTTAAAAGATTTTTTTTATTGAGTATATGAGCGCCCACGTGAGGATATGCACCTGAGTAAAGATGTCTAAGGAGGCCAGAGGCAGTGGCCCCTCTGGAGCTGGCACTCCATGAGATTGCGAACCACTAAGCAGGGATGCTAGGAACTGAACGTGGGTCTTCTTCAAGGCAGTTTATACTCTTAACCATATCTCCAGCCCTGAACACTAATTTTAAAATGATTTTTAAAATAATTGTTCATTGTTCACATCTAATTATGTTTTAAGAAAAACCTCTTGTAATTGTTTTTGAGTTTTTAAAAAATTTTTGTTTAGGTGTATGTGTGTTCCGCCTGCACCTTTGTGAATGCCTGTGTACCGGATGTACGCATACGCCTGTGGAGACCGGAGAAGGTCACATCCCCTAGAACTGGAGTTACAGATAGTTGTGGGCCACTGTGTGCTGGCTGGGAATCGAACCCAGGTCCTCAGCAAGGGCATCCAGTGCTCTTCACCGCCAAGCCATCTCTCTACCCCATCTTTTAAGAATGTTTGAAACTCACCCAAACTAATCTCTGGAAGAAGTCAGAAGGTGTAACAATCCAAGTATCCTGGCCTCATCCCAGGTTCCCAGCTCCCCTTAATCTCACCTTTGCTGGTACCTAACTTGCAAGTGCCCCAAAACTATAAATACCTTTCGTTCTCAAGTGTCCTGTCTCAGGCCTTGCTATTTCACATGAATTCTCAGAAACTTCAGGGAACGCAGAACAGCTTCTAGGCTTTTGGTCTCATGTAATGGCCTTAGCAGGGAGATGTCAGCAGTTGGTATGGTATAGGGAACCTGCACTCCCTCTGCAGACAGAGGCACCTTCCTGATATGGGGACAAGTGGGCCTTTTAGTGGTACCAGCTCCATCAGATGACCGTGCTCGTGCCAATTTGCTCGATGCAGCCTGGCTGCTTGCAAGGCGCTCTTTCTGAGCGCCTTCACTGAGCAGAGGGGCGAAGTCATGGAAAGCTTTTATGCGGCTGCGGCGTTTCCAAACGTTCCTCCATGATTGACAGCTCTGCATTCCCTTTCCCATTATGGCACCTGCAGATAATGAGATATCGTGAAACCGGAATTTCCAGAGCCTGCGCCTGCCAGGAATATTATCATCAGTGTTCTAGCAAGCCATTCCCGCTGCACACATGACCTCTACAAATTTGAAATGTCAAAACACAGCCAGGAGCTGAAACTAAGGCCACTCCAAACCAAGTGGCTATTGGCTCTCGAATATACAGGAGGGAGTCCTTTATCTTGGGAGAATTATGGATTACCAGAATATAGTGATCTTTTCATTAACCTATATGTATTTAGAATGTAGATAATGTCTGTCTTTTTATCACTCTCGTAGTCTCTGTGCGGGGAGACCTGCAGAATGAAGGCTTCACATTTCCCCAGCGACTCTGGACCTGGGTGGGAGCTAATAACGCAAGCCACAGAATCTCTTTGCCCTTGGTGGCAATTTGGGGCTCTTAATTTTGCAAGTATGCTAGCCACCCCTATCTTGTCATATTATCAGAGAAGGTAAAGGCAGAAAGCCTTGAGTCTTCTGGATGCTCCTCTTATTTCCTTTCCACTCAAGCTAGCTCAGAGCTGAGTGGTTAAAGACACACCATCTATTTGGCTGAGTTTTTAGTCTGTGTGATTTTTTTATGCTGCTCAAGTGATGCTGAATTCAATGGTGTGTGTGCGTGTGCGGGAATCCACAGTTTGTAGAGGGCAGTAGTGGCTCCTCTTAGCAGGAGGAGAAGGTGGAGAAGTTGGGCATGATGAAAAGGCTTGTAGTCCCCGGAGTCAAGAGATTGAGGCAGAAGAATGGTGAATTTGAGGCACTCCCCGGCTGGGTATTTTGAGGGTAGGCTGTCTGTGGCTTCTTAGGATAGCCAGGGTTGGGGACTGGCCAAAAAAAAAAATGACATAGTGGGAGCCATGGACAGGCAGGAGTTTACATGTCAGCAGACCTGCATGGACAGACATCCGTAACCTCGAAAGACATTATACATTCAGGAGATAGAATAGGGTTCCAAGGGCCTGGTTCATACTGTTGTCTGGTGAAGGAAGGTGAGAGGATGTCTCTGAAAGGTCCCAGAACACAGGCAGAATGGCAGGACCTTTACCTCAAGGCTTGAGGATGCCAAATGTCATAATAGCTCTGTCTTCCTACCCATGTCATGATTATCTTAGCCCTCTATCACTTTCTGTATGTTCTGGGTTCTGGTCCCGCAGTGAGGTTCTATAGCCACCCTTGATTTATGGTGGTCCAAACGTGAGATCTCAGCTAGTGTCCTGCTGGTGGCCATCTTGGTGCTTGCTGTATTGGGAGAGCGGACTCACAGATGTGACACTGTGCAGCACGGGGAACAGCAACAGAGAGACGCGCGCTGGACCCAGCCATTCCTGAAGCCAGTGATACCTGGATATGGCACTAGTGGGATTTTTATTTGTGTTAGTTCCAACAAATTTCAGTTTATTTCTTATTTTTTAAAAATATTATATTTCGTGCAGGGAATTTCATGAAAGAAGTAGGAAATAGTAAGACCTGGAGAAGACAGGAGCTCCACAAGGAGAGCAACAGAACCAAAAAATCTGGGCGCAGGGGTCTTTTCTGAGACTGATACTCCAACCAAGGATCATTGATGGAGATAAACTAGAACTCCTGCACAGATGTTGCCCATGGCAGTCCAGTGTCCAAGTGGGTTCCATAGTAATGGGAATAGGGGCTGTCACTGACATGAACTGATTGGCCTGCTCTTTTATCACCTTCCCCTGAGGGGGAGCAACCTTACCAGGCCACGGAGGAAGACAGTGCAGCTACTCCTGATGAGACCTGATAGACTAGGATCAGAAGGAAGGAAAGGAGGACCTCCCCTATTAGTGGACTTGGGGAGAGACATGCGTGGAGAAGGGGGAGGGAGGGTACGATTGGGAGGAGAGGAAGTAGAAGGCCACGGGGATATACAAAGTGAATAAAGTGTAATTAATAAAAATTAAAATAATAAATAAATAAAAGAAAAAATATTATATTTCATTCATTCTTTGAGAATTTCTTACAATGTATTTTTATAACAACTTGTCCAAGATCCCCTCCCCACACCTCACTGACTTCCTAACTTGGTGTCTTTTTTCTTTTTTCTCTTTCCCTAATTTTTTATTGTTACAGGTCTACATACATAAAAAAATGTATAGATGCAACCCCTGCCAAATCTGTTAAGCATTAGTTGTATACATGTGTCTTTAGGGCTGACCCCTGGACATCAGATTAACCGATTTCAGCGTCCATCACATGAAAAAGCCTGTCCTCCCTCCCTCAGCCACAGTTACTTGCCTGTAGCTCTTTATCTAGGCGTGGGTTCCCATTATTTCTCCCACATCCATGTTGGCATGTCAGCTGGTGCTGTGGCTGTACAGGTCTGTTCAGGTAATCATACTGTTGAGAAGTAGTGGGTGCAGCTTCCGTGTTATGTATGGACGTCACTATCTTGCGGAGACACTCTGGTCCTCTGGTTCTTACAGTCTTTCTTCCCCCTTGTCTGTGGTCTTCTCTGGCACTCAGATGTATGGTTATACTATAAATATATCCTTTGGGGCTGGTTATCCCACCGGTGATCGGTTGCTCTCTGTGTTTCGACCAGGTGTGGTGTTCTGTCTGGGTCTGTGCCATGTGTGTTGGGTACTGAATTTCTATCTCTTGAAACCTCAAAGTATTTGACTTATAGGAGGGCATAGAATTTTATCACCCCATTTTCCCCACGGTGATTCCAGGGGTAATTTACTGATACCCTGATTAGAAAAACAGAAATTTGGGATGCTGACCTAGTGAATCCACCCATGGACAGATGTTTGGCTTCTGAGGACTCTGAGCTAGTCAATGTCTTAGCCCATTAATGATGGGGGGGGGCATTATCAGGAGATGGTGTCAAGTTCCAAAGACAAAACCTAGTTTAAAAAACAAAAAACAAAAAACCAACCTAGTTCGAGGAAAAAGGCAATCGGATATATTCTTGGAATCTGTTCTTTGTCCCTTCTTGCCTTCTCTGTAGCCACCATGAGAGAGACTGTTTTGTTCCACCACATTCTCGCCACCTTGGACCCAAATGCAGTGACAACAGCTGGCCATGGTTAGAAACTTCAGAAATTATGAGCCAAAATAAGCTATAGGCACCCCAGCCTAAGCCAAACATCTTCTGCAGGGTCAACATGGGGTCGCCAGGAAGCAGAGCCTACTCTATGCAGAAGCTCAGACAGAGCTGAACTCTCCATTCAGGGAGCTGTGGACCACTGAGCCGCAGTGGCCACACCCCCTACTTCTTTGAAGAAGCACAAATGGCCAAGAACCACTGTCCTCCTGTGGGGTCTGAGGGACAGGGCTCATCTCAGCACAAGTGGAAGCTTCCTTCAGCCAGAGAGTTTCTGTCCTGCCAGGCCAAGGAGTGTCAGCCACAGAGGACTTAGCCAATCCCCAAAGACATCTTGAGTATCATGGCATAAGCTAAAAATACCAGGACATCAGAGATTGGTAGCATACTTGTACACAGAGACACAGAATCACACACAGACACATACATGTGTATACCTAATGATACACATATACACGTGTACACATAGAGGGGCATACACAAATAACAACATATAGACACCTAAATTGCAAACAAACATATACACATACATACATTTATTCATACAGACAGACACGTATAGATAGATAGATAGATAGATAGATAGATAGATATGCACACATACAGAGACACAGAATCACACACAGACAGATACATACAGAGACATACACAAAAACACAGTTTCAGAGATACACAAATTTGCATACATATATAAACACACATGTACATAAACATACATAGACACACATATACATGCAGACATAAGTGAACCCACGCGCATACACATACCTGAAAACAGATATATGCAGATATCTGCCTAAGAACATACACACACAGGCATACATAAAGACTAACTTATACATATATGTACACACACATACTGCTTTTCAAAGACACAAAGGAGATCTCTTGAAAAAAAAAATCAGCTCATCTTGTTCCCAGGTCACCCGTACCCGACCATGGTGGCAAATAACCCCACCTCATCCAATTGACATTGTCCCAGGATCCCTGAAAATTTAGGCTTTGGATTTTGTCTCTTTTGGGCTGTGGCAGAGGTGGGGAAATCTCTTTCCTTTTCTTCCCCACATCATCTGAGACAAAGAGAAACTTGCAGGTGCCAAAATAGACATCACGTGGTAAAAGCAAAATATTTTTTTCAAAGGCACACAAACATTTTATCAGCTGCCCTCCCCTCTGCCCGAATACCCTAGGCTGGACTGACAGGTGAGTGACCCTCTAGACGGCCACAGCCCATCTAGCCAGCATCCAGAAGGGCAAAGGGGTTGCTGACCAGAGGCAGCAGGCACCAGCTGCATGAGGCAGCATGAAGCCTGGCTTAGGAGAGAAAATGGCGGCCGTGTCACCAGGTCCTTCTGTGTGGTCCTGTCAGGAAGAGCCTGTGCTCAGGCCTAGGGCTGGCTGGCTCCAGCTAAGTACTAAAGCTACAGTGGCAGTTGGGGCGGGGAGGGGGGGGGGGGACAGGAGATGAGAGACAGAACAGGGCAGCTGCAAATGAAAATCACCCTGGGGAAGGTTACAACTAGATAAAGTTTTCGACAATAAGATTCCAGAGACTGCTGACGGGAGCAAAGCTCAATATTTTAGTCTCAGTACAAATTTGCTTCAATCTTATACAACTCCCGTGCAGCGTTGCCCACAGCTGCATGCTGTAAACAACAAACAAATCTATTTCCATCAGCCCTGCTGATGCCAGGAGAAAAGTGCTTGAGCATAAGACATGCACAGATGCAAACCCTCACCTGAGCCTGGTGCTGCCCTCCACTTGGCCCCTCTAACTTAATATCGTTGTTACAAAGCTATTGGTCTCCTGGTAGCTCGCTGGCTCAATGCAGTGCCTCTTCTTCCAGCTAATCTGACAACTCCGATCCAAGAAGCATCAAGGGCCCAATTAAGAAGACACATCTTATCAAGGAGCTTATTTTGCATAACAGAATACAAATGACGAATAAAAATTTAATGTTTAATAACTTAGTACAAAGAGGGCTGTTGATATAGAATGCCTGGAATTTTTATGGAGGCTGTCAGACTTGTGATAAAACTATTATATAGGGACACTTGGCAAAAAACAGCGTAGAATTTTTCAGTAATGGTGTGTGCATGATGTTGCATTAATTCTTGATAGAGAGCTAACTGTAAGCCTGGGAATCAGCCAGTTGGAAATTTGGTTTAAGATGGTATGTGTGGGAAAGCACCCGTGTGTGTGTGTGTGTGTGTGTGTGTGTGTGTGTGTGTGTGTTTGCATGCTCACAAGCATTTGTGATCCATCTAGAGCACTCTGAAGGTGTGACTGGATGGCACTCCTGCTTTTACCGGAGAGAAACTAAGTCATGCCTTTTAATGAGGACTCTGCTAAGTTGCTCTGTCCTTCATAAGGCGCTCGGTGTACAAGCAACAGCCAACCAAGTGGGTTGTTGTCGGTGCTAACCACCCTGACACAAAGGGTCTGCAGGATTCTTCAGGGGCTGCTTGGGAGCACTAAAAGATTCTTCATTACCTCTCTGAGAGTGACTGAGCATCCTGGTGGAATGGGAGGCAGGAAGAAGCAAGGCAATACAAGCCTTGTTAATCTCTGGGCTTCAACATTTGGTCCCTGGAAAGAGCAAATGAAATATATACAAAAATAAAATAAATGCATTCACTCAAATATTTATTGAGAATTTGAACTTGGCTGCAATCTGAGAGGGAATCTACAATTTTAGTGTGGGTTAGTGACAGCCCTGAATTCTTGGTTCTTCCATGATCTGCTTATAACAAATTGAATGAATCACCTCTCTGTTCCTGATTCTTCCAGGGTTCAACTGTAAGCTAGCTATGGATTCTCTCTCTCTTTTCTCTCTCTCCCTCCCTACCTACCTCTCTCTTCCCTTACCCCCTCCCTTCCTCCATCCCTCCCTCTGTTTCTGTCTCTGTCTTGCTGTCTCTGAGTCTGTGTCTCTCTCCAACTTCTAACCCACCTAAGTCTCTTAGAACTCCAGAGACTCTTCACCACAAGCTTTATCTTGTCCTTCCCCCTACCGTGACCTTTCTAATCAATTGCATCTGCCATGCTGTGGCCCAGAGCAGCACTGGAGGACACCTCTGCATCCCTTTTTAGACTGACTGGAGAAACTGGATTAAAAACCTGTAACCCCACAAGATTCCAAGATTTCAGGAGAAATCAAGCCTTCATCCCCAGGGAGGCTTTATTTTGTGTGTCTGTTAAATTGGGCTACAGGTCTGATGGGCGAAAGGGACACTCTCAGAAGTGTATGCCCCACCTGTATGGATGGATGAGACTTCTCAGCTTGTCTTGTTGCATTACAGTTCTTAGCATGAATACTAAATGGATTTCAAATGATTGACCATTTGAAATAAGATGTGAGTCTTCTGAGTGACCACGGAAGTGGAAAAAACCAAGCACATCCTTGGGCATTACGGTGTGGCTACTGAAACCCATAGTTTCCTGGATGAGGCTAATATTCAGATGCAAACTTATCTTAGAATTAACACTACAGGAGGGGCTTTTACATGGAGGATTTGTTACAGAAATAAAATCTATTGGTAACACTTTCATTGTCCCATCATTATGAGCTCATTTGGTATTCACTGTAATAGCACCGATCATAATGAATTTGTTTGATATTCATGTGGCTCTCCCACACATTAACAGTTTCTGTTATAATTCACCATCCAATAAGCATTAGTTAATTCAGATTTTGGACCAATAAAGATGGTCCATTCCACCCCTACACTTGCCTGCAGCTATGTAAGAGATAAGGGATGAACTGATGTTGAATGATGCTTCTGGTTCTTCATGGTTCTCAGGCCACCTCTTAGATACTGGTCCCAACTGGCTATAAATGAGAGAATAATCTCAATTTAACTGGAGCCCAGACAAGTCAGATCTTGATGCCTCTAGTTCAGTCCTCATATGGGCAGGTCCCACGTGAGTATGTGGTCCCACAGAGGCAGTATGTCATAAAAACCGACGCATCCAGCAAAATGTTACTTATGGCAGAATATATACTCCTGTCCACTTTACAAAATAACTTTCTATCAAAAAGAAAAAAGACCATGGCTCAGCTTCAGTGGCTGCATGAATGTTTACCCAGCCTTTAGATCCCTCAGCCAGGGAATGGAGCCAGTTCCTTCGTAGCTCTCAGTTGCTGGCAATCAAATTGCCCAATCCTACAGAAAATAAAGTGTGACTGATACTCGCCCAGTTACTCCATCACCTGTCAGGGCACTGGGTGAGAGCTCTCCATTAAACCCACTGGTAATTAAGCTTGGACAATGTCCCTATGATGCTACAAAGCCTCTCACTGATGAATTTACCTACATCTATTGCCCTGGAGCAAAGTGTCCTGTGACTGGGAAGAAAGATTCTATCCATAATGACAACTCTTTCTACTTCAGTTACCCAAATGTTTCACAGTCTCTGGGTTGATGCTAACAACTTGTAAGCCAGCACCATCACCCCCAGAGCAGACTCTGACTGTAATTATCTTGAGTGGTTGTTCAGTTCCTTTACACCTGGTGAACTCTGAACTCTGGCTGAAAGCCTGTATATATACTCACACATCTGACTTCATCTGTACCTTCCGTGGTGACGGACCCTTTAACTTCAGATTGAGAAGCAAAGTTGGGGACTTGTTTGTACCTCTGAAGCATATATGGGATGCTTGTATATTGAGCAGAAATGTCTAACCATCCAATATGGTGGCACTTCCTGTCTTTCCAGAAAAAAAGAGTCTCCTGAGAATTTCTTATCTGGCTCACTGGGATTTGGGGGCAAGTCATTAGTCCACTGGCAATCAAATCAGCTCTTCAAGTCTCCATCCAATCTGTTAAAATGAAGCTGATGAGGTAGCTGGGTCCCAGCTCAGGCTCCAGCAACATAAAGAGTACAGAGTCAATGTTTCAACTGGCATGCTGGCATCTTCACCGAGAACATGTTCTTTCTCTATTTTCTCCACCTCTGTCAGATTTGTTGCATCTTTGTCACCTTCTCAGCAACATGGAGCTGCCTTTGGGAGCTCCACTTTCTCCAGAAGCTGCAGGCAACACCTGAAGCCCAGGATGGAGGCCTGGGTGGTATGTGTTTAATGGCAGAGGGGAGGAGACAGCCCTTGCACCGTCTGAACAGAGCACAGTGATTTCTTTATTCCTGGTTCTTTTGTTGTTACCATTGTTGTTTTTCTCTCCAACCTAGCAATGATTTCCCATTTTAAGAGAAAATATTAAGCCATTAAGCTGTAATAGAAACAAATGGCCTTTGAGCCTTTTAAATATTAACTCAGCAGTGGGGGGGATGTGGTATAATCCTGTGCAGATGCCATGAGCATCCATGTTGTCTCTGTGCCAGACCCAACATCCTGCTTCTTATTTCCAGGCACAGACAAAGAAGCAAAAATGTCTTAGAAGGAGAACCACTGATCCTAGCCAGGTGAGCTGCCCTCATGGTCCATAGGGTGAATTACATCATGCGCCACAGGCTCCCAGCTGGCCTGCCCTAGTCTCCCAGGCTCCCGTCAGAGCCTGTTATTTATACAGTTTTGAGTGAGATCAACACATGTCAAGCGCGTTTATAAATACCACCACCCATGTGCCAAGAAGCGGTCCAGCGCCGGGGCCTCACAACCCACCAACAAATCACTTTGGTATGCCACACAAGCTCACCTTGAATTTAGCGATTGCTGCTTGATTCATACCCATCAAGTGCAAACCATTTTTTCCCCCTTTTGAAAAGACACCTACTTGAGAGAATATCTCTCTGGAATTGAAGAAATAATGAATGTGGCCCTCGCCAGCCCCTGGCCTTTCCGTAGTTCATAATGAAAACGAATGTTCATTTTTCCTTTAAAACTGTCTAGAGCTAAATGATACTGACGCTTTCAATTTTTAACATCATAATCAATAAAGGCTGCTTATGCACACTTTGCAAAACCATCAGTTTAGAAGTTTGAAAAAAAATCTGCATATGGCTGCAGCTTGCTGGCTGGAACGCTCTCGCACTAAATCTTCTGAGTTAAAGTTTTACCAGTGTGTTATGAGTAAAAATGCCTTGTCAGCCATCTGCCAGTTTTTCTCCTAACATCCATATTTCCAACCCTTGCTAAACACTGGGAGCATGCGGCCACAAGAGGCCACCTCTACAATTAAACAGCCGAGTGCGGCTGCAGAAGCAAGGGCATGTCAGGAGAGAACTGTCTAGTATTAATTTTAAACGTCCATAAAGACTACCTCTGACCCATCCTGGATGATCGAATAGCAGTTAAATGTGTTAGAGAGTGTTAACCCCGGGAGAGAGACATGGGGTGGGGGTGGGGGTAAAAAGAAGAAAGGGAAAAGAATTTTAAAAAAGGAGATTAAAAAAAAAAAGACAATGGCACAGTGCAGAGGTGTCACAGGCTTCAATGGCTGCTAATCATGGCTGATTAATCAGTTTCTAATTCCAGTGATCCAAAAAGGTTATCAAGTCAATTGTACAAAATTAGCTCCTTCTCTGTGTCCCTCCGAATTCAGCGTCTCTGTCTGCTCATCGGCATCTTTTGCCAATGTTTACTAAGAATTCAGTTCATTAGCTCTTGAGAATAAAGTCAGAAACTGGAGGGGCCTCTGCATTTCCTCGCTGAGAGCAGTACTTAAAACAAATAACATCACTTCCTCAAACATTTATAGATTAAACTAAATGGCATTAATTACTGTAAATCTCCTATTCGTCTGGAGAAAGAGGGGTGGGGAGGGGAAAGAAAAGGCTCTCCCTAAATACCCGGAGTCTCATAGCAGGATCGCTCGCCCCACTCTCACATAATGTCTTGTAGAGTTGGGGCCAACACGTTTAATCGCGGAATGAATGGGAAACGAATGGCGAGGGAAGCTAACAAGGCTCTCTGCGAGGGGCTCGCTAACTTTTTATAGAGCAGTGTTTTGCAAAGCTCAGAAGCAGAAGGTTGCTTTTGAAAGCCCTTATTAAAACGCAATCCCTGCCACATATGTAGGAGCTGTCTTGGGAAATACCTGCTTTACCCGTGTTTGAAAAGCTTGAAACCTGCCAAGGAGAGGTGAAGAAGCCAGTGTTGGGCTGGGCCCAGGAAATCTGCCCCAGGGCCTCACTGAGGAAGCTGGGGATTGACAAGGGATGTGAAGAAACAGTTGCTTGTTTTCCAAATGTGCACCTTGTGGTGTGTTTCCGATGAATGGGGATGTGCACAGAGAAGAAAAAGAAAATCAAGTCAAACAAGCATGGAGCTTTGTAAAGCAAGACGCCATGGCGCTCCTCAGGAAATGTGCAAAAATCTCAAGTCCTTGGGAGGGACAGAACGTCACTGTTCTAAATGCACACATGCTGTGTGCCACCATTTGGACATTTAGTGTCGACACCATTTCCCACCAAAAGACGTATGTGTTAAATACCCTTTGGCGCTGGGGTTGGGGGAGTGGTGATCAGGTCAAATGAGCCTTTCACAGGGTGACCCAAGATCATCAGAAAACACAGGTATTTCCAAGGTGATTCATAACAGTAGCAAAATTACAGATATGAAGTAGCAACAAAAATAATTTTGTGGCTGGGGAGGGTCATCATAACATAGGGAACTGTATTAAAGAGTCAGAGCATTAGAAAGGATGAGAACCTTAATGCAATGTGTTCTGAGGGCAAGGGGGACATTGAGGAAGTAGTTGATTATGAAGGTTTGGACATCAGAAATGGCCTAAGCCACTGATAGATTCATGACTGATAGCACTACTGGAAAGTGGAGGGGCCTTTCAGAAACAGGTACAAGACAAGTCACTGTGCAGTATGTCTTATCTCAGGTCCCTTCCTGGTTTTCTCTGTGTGTACTTCCAGGCCACCACAGGGTGAGCAGGTCTGCTCTATCACAACCTTCTGACAAGTGGGTGGGAAACGGCCAATACTACTGGAAGAAGTTGGGCTAAGGACCTGCATCCCTGCATCCCTCTCACAACTAAGCAAATTCAGAAGGACTCATTTCAGGGCCTCTGCTTCTGACTATTTTCCTATATATCTTCTTCTGTCACCTGCAGACCTCAGAGTCAGCTATGGAATGCCAAGATGAGGCCTACAAACACTGACCCTGACCTCAGGGATCCCATGCAACCAGGGAGCCTCAGAAGTTGGTAACACAATCACTGGCAAGAACCACACTTCTTCCAAAAAGCCTCCTCCAATGTCCTCAAGTGTCTCCTTTTCCATGTTGCCTATGTGTTTCTTAGCAAGCCATGGATGGGTTCCTGGTAATAGTTTTTTTTTTTTTTTTGGCAACCTTTTATACATTTAAATTTTATTTTATGTGTATGGATGGATGTTTTGCCTGATCAGTACATCTATGTACCATATGCATGCCTGGTGCCTATGGACGATCGAAGAGGTCTTTGGGTCCCATGGAACTGGAGTTAGAATTGTTAGCAGTCATATGGGTGTTTGGGATTGAACCCCAGGGCTCTGGAAGAGCAGCAAGTTCTCAACTGCTGACCCATCTCTCTCTTCCTTATGTCTTCTGGGTGCAGGCCTCTTAAGGGCAAGCTATCTTGTCATTACCCCCCCAGGCTGAGAACTATATTAGAACAAAGCAGGTATTTGATAAACGTTTGTTGAGCAAATAAATGAAACCCCACCCCCCAGACCCTAAATTTGCAATGTCCTGAACAGACAGGCCTAACTCTTCTCCTTTTGTGAAATACTGTCTCTAGGCTAGACTCCTGATCCCTCTGGCTCCAGGAATGTGTAGGTTTCTGAGTGCAAGGGTGGTGCAGGATACACAATCCCAGCTATGACAGGAGTCATGAAGGAAAAATGTGTGTCAAGGCCCAGAGTCGGGGAACACTATGGTAGACAGCTATCACTTCTATCATCCTTTCTTTCTGTGTCGCTAGTCAATTGCTGAATATAAGTGTCTTAAGGTCAGGGTCCTCCTCTGACTTCTCCCACTAACACAGGTATGGTCGGAACAGATCACTAGCAAACCCTTCCAAACGAACTTCTGAGTAGAGCAGTTACATCAAGTTTAGAAGTCAGAGAGAATGGACTCCTGTGTACCTAAGCCTGAGACAGATGCTCCCCAAGATGCATTCTGAACGTCTCAGGTAGAGCAAAGACCACTAACATCAAGGATACTCTTGGAAATCCCTTAAGACATTGCCTTGGGGGACAGGATATGTCATGGATAGGTTCCTGATAAGAGGATTATTCTATTATTATTCCTGGTCAGTTTAGAAAACCATGTATCACTCCCCTCCCAGTGTTACAGAACACCATCACTGGGTGTTGGGAGGGTGTTAGATGAGAGTCTCCCTCAGCTCTAAGAGATGCATTGTAGGTGGCACACATCTGTCGTCCCGGTAGCATTCTGGAGGCTGTGGCAGAGGATCATGAATTTCAGGTCACTTAGGCTTCAAAGCGAAGCATTATCTTAAGGGAGTGGGTTATAGAGATGTCTCAGTGGTTAAGAGCACCTGGTGCTCTCCCAGAGGGCCTGTGCTTGATTCCCAACTGACAGGCAGCTGACAGCTGTCTATAACTGTTCTATAACAGCTTTGTAACAGTTCTGTAGCTGTCTATAACAGCTGCTCTGTGAGATCTGATACCTGTGTCCTCAGTGGGCACCTGCACTCACATACATCCACATATACTTTAAAGAAATAAAAAATAAATTTAAAAAGGAGGAGGAAAGGGGGCTTTGGGTTAGATCCCTAGCACCAGAGAGGCAGAGCAAGAGAGAGACAGGGAGAGAGACTTACACAGACAAAGACACACAGAGAGAGATGGAGCAGTGGGGGATAAAGGGAGGAATCACTTTATAAAAATATATTGTTCACAATATATTTGCACAATTGCTGACACAGTGAGGCATTCTAGTAGTGATGGACGGTCGTGTCTGATAGCCACTCAAGACATACACCATTGTCACATGCCACACCATGAGTCCAGTCCAGGCTTCCTGGGCAGCAGAGGGACACTATTGATGTTACCTCTCCGTGCTAAGGGAAAGCAACAGAGATTCAAGTCACCGTTCACTTAGGACCGTAAGGCACCCTCCCTCCCCATGCTTTCATCCAGGTAGGTGCTTGGGCAAAGCCGGCATAGATCCCAAGCAGGAGGTTGATTACAGCCAGTGCCTCCAGTCTTCTCTGCCTCCTGATTCATCATGTTTTTTTATTAGCTCTCTTTTCCCTGATAAACCTCTGCAGAAGAAGCGTGCTAGCAAACAGCTGGAGCAGTCCCTTCAGCAGGTGGAGTTTGGCAGGCAGGTTCCCAGATCCAGCCACCAAATCATTCAAGCTCCCACTCGAACGAGGGGAAAGCGAGATGCAACAAAAAATGGCCTTGGCTTCCTCACTTCCTTGTTTGAGTCACTGAAGAACAAACCAGGAAGCTGAGTGCCAAAGAGAATTTTTCATTTTCATTTATTTATTTAGGAGCTCGAGCTCTCTTCCTTCCTTTGTCGCTGGTACAATGATTTATTTGTGTGGTGAAGGAGTCCATCGGCTTGCTTTGAAACAGCCAGTGCCAAGTGCTCTTTCTCTCACTTATGTTTTTCCTAATTTTCTGCATCCATTCCCATCCTCTCTGTTTTCTTGTTGTGCCCAATGTACAGTCAAATGCAGAATTTATAGCAAATAGGGAAACCAAAGGCTTTGCTTATAGTTATTATGCAAAATAAATGTAGAGGGAATTGAGAGATGACTTAGAGGTTAGGATGGCTTGTTACTCCTACAGAGGACCCAAGCTTAGTTCCCAAAACCCACCCAAGGCAGCTCACAAGCACATACTACTCCAGTTCCAAGGATTTATCACCCTCTTCTGGCCTCCAAGGGTACCTGCACCCATGTGCACATAAACAAAACTTTTTTAAAAAAATGGGTATATACATCATTATACCTTCTCATCTATTATTCCCGATTATAATATTTGCTCTTATTACTTGTAAACTTGTTAGATATCCCAGGATTACTTTGAATTTGGGATCGTCCTGGTATCTCGGCCTTCCCAAATGCTGGGATTATAGGAATGTACCACCGTGGCTGGCTCTATTCTTTCTTATGGCATATTTTCTGGATTTTTGTTTTGGTTTGTTTTAAAATTCTAGCTTGAAAAGCATCTAAAAAGATGCTTATGCAGCAGCAGCCATATTTAGTATTAAATCCTCTAGATAATCAATTATCCTTGCTAGGGCACGGCCTCTGTGTGTTTGTTTAGATGGCTAGTGTTCCTTCCCAGACAGTTGGGGCCCTGGTCTTCTTACTTCTATCCATTGGTGACTTTGCTTTTAGCCTTTGTGTGAACTGGCTGTGGACAGTGACAATGAGCAGGATGGGCCAGTGCTTCACAGCACTGTATCTGACTTAGAGTCCATTCAGTACCTGAGGAGATTGCTCAAGGAGCCCCATGGGCACCAAACCCCTTAGCTGTTCAGGAGGACTCTTAAAGAAAATGCTGAAGCATGGGATTAGACCTTACCCACACCCTCCCGTGAGCTCGCAAACATCTGAAGATGACTTACATAATGAATACACTGTAAATGCCAAGAAGCTGGTTGTCATCCTGAATTGTCTGGGAAATCATGATGAGGAAATATGTCTCCATGTTCAGTACAGACCAAGCATTCCACAATACAATACAAGCAGGTGACACAGAGGCCCTTTTCTATCAGGTATTTTCCATCTGCAGCTGGTATATATGTAAAAGCTTCAGAGACAGAGGGCTGATTATTTAGGCAGGGGCAATATTTCAAGGATGTTTAGGTGCTTGGGGGATGTAGCTCAGTGGTAGAATGTCTTTTGGCATGTATACAGGCCTGGGCTTGATTGGCAGCTCTATAAAACAAACAAGCTAACAAAGATTTTTAGAGTAGAGGTGAGGGGTTCTGTGTAATGTAAAGTGAGCAGAGCATGCTGGCTTGGTGAGGGCAGAGAGAGTTTAGTTTCCTTGCTAGCCCAGAGGCATGGCCTGGGATGCTATTGGTTGGGTTGAAACAGTGGTGGCTGCCTCGGTGCAGAGCCAACAACTCAGTCTCCACCTGTTTTGTTTTTGCTGTTTTTGTTTTCTGTGCCTAGTCTCTGGGCCTCATTCTTCATTCTAGGCAAAGCATTCTAAAACCCAAGAAGCACTCAACAAATCCTTGCCTAATACACTCATCAACTAATTTAACATTCTCCGGGCTATCTTGATAAGTTAAACCCTCCACGGAAATTGTTTTATCAGGGGACTTGACTGCCTCCCCTCCTTTCACACTGGAGGTTGTTTGTAAAGGGCTCTGGGCTGCAGGAGTTGAGCCCTTGTTTGTTTGCAATCCTCCAGGGATGATTAGCCATAGCAAGTACATGTGTTCTTTCAGAGAGATGCCAGTCCCTGGAAGGGCCAAGGTGGTGTTTTCATGGATGATCTTAGAATCACAGCATCCATTTTAACTGCAACTCCGAGGCAGGTGAAAAGACAAAAGGAAAAGGGTAGATAGTCTAAGATGCATTTCCTGTGATATTTAATAACCGCACTGAAACACCAGCATTCATCGCACAACATTTAAAAACCTCTGTTTCCTTCAAAAATTACACCCCGGCATTTAATTCACCAAAATAACTCATTTTATACAGCACAACAATGGAGTAAAATAACTCATCTCGAATATGTGGATATGAATAGATTTACCACATCTGCATAGAACAGAAATGAATTAATCTAAAAGCTGGGAAACTGCTGTTCTCTTTCGAGAGTTACGGATTATCTCACCATTCCCTTCCGTTTACTTGTTTGTTTTCGTTAAATTACTTTGTGAATTAGGAAACGAGAAAAGCAGAAACATCGGGCAGGTTCTACTCTACTTGGAATAGCAGAATGAGGCATAAATAATCATTTGTATTATACATTATTTCATTAAAAATTATATTTACAATTGTGCGGAGACCAGGGAGCGGCCTCCATCCACAGCAAGCTGTTCTGGCTAAGCCCTGGAAAACACTGTATTTCCATTACAACATCCTCCCAACAGAAGTCTAGATATTAAAATGATTCTTGAAGCTGAGTGCAAAGTGCTGAAAACAAATCAGAGTTCAAGTGCATTGCTGGGCTCCCCCCTGGGAGGAGAAATTCATTTGCAGACATGGGGCAGGATCCCTGGAAAGAGCATGCGATTGTGTTTATCGCGTCTCGTTTCTCACGCAGGGCCACGGGCTCCAGGCTGGAGCCTCCCTGAGGCCCAGTTGTTATTCCTGGCCCAGGGCCTTCTGGGTAGGCAGGAGGCATCACAGGAAACAGAGCCCATCTGTGAATGATGGATGGTTTAGGATACAGTCATGGGGCCCACAGATGGAGAGAGAAAAAGCACAAGTACTCTCCAGGTGCTCAGACCCTGCAGCCCAGGTGGGTCTAACTGTTCTGGACCCTGGGGGCAGGGGTCTCTGCAATGGAAAACACAATTGAGGACACTTGTAGAATTTAGTCAGGAGCTCAAGGCAGGAACTAAAGCAGAACCCCTGAAAGAGCACTGCTGAGTGGCACACCCCCCCCCTCACTTTTTTTTAATGCAGTCCATGCCCCTGCCTAAGGACAGCACCACCCACAGTGGGCTGGACCCTTCCCCCATCGGTAAGCAATTAAGAAGATGCCTCACAGCCATGGCCATGGCCAAATCTGATGGAGCACAGTCTTTCACTCTCGGTTTCCTCTCACCAGGTGACTCTTAGTTTGTGTCAGGTTGACAGCTGAAGTTAACTATGACAAGGAGAAACAAGGAACTGTTGGTGCGGAAGATGTAAAAGCTCCATCTTTGGAAGCAGGACCTTGTGCATGGAAGCCTGTGCGTGGGCTCCACGGCCCCTCGCCTGTTTACCTCACACTTGCGTGTTCCAGACACCACTTCCCAGTCAGCTATAAAGCATGCACAGACCCTCAAGCATGCCTCAATGTGCAGACTCTTCCTCGACCTCCACAATGCCCTTGCTCACCTAAGTACTGTGGCATCTTTAGCAGGAACTTTTATCAACAAGTAAATCTATTGAATTTCCCAAAGCATTTCACATCAGAAAGAAATGTACTTTTTCACTTTTGTTTAACTAAGTAGCACAGGTTTTTTTTTTTTTTTAATTGCATAGTGTTAATTATTAGTCAACTAAGTGACAACACATTTGGAAATAAACTCACGAGTTTCTTGGTTCACACTAAACTCAGTGAGCTTTCAGCCTTGGACAAATGTGGCTGCACACAGGGAACAGGAGGATATAGAGGACCAATTTGTGCTTAGCAATATGGTGCTCACATGGCATAAAGAATGGCCTAAGGTGGCTATCCACTGGATATCCAGGGATCTATGAGTCACACAAAATAAGTGACACCAGATGTTTGGGTAACCCAGGATAGCCCTTTGGGCTGGGTTTTATGCAAACATGGCCTTGGGGTCAACTCTCATCCTCTTCCAGCACTGGAGTTAGAACCTCATACTCCATCATGCCACTTCCTAAAAGAGATGCTGGTCATGTCTATCTCGAATTTGTTAATAGAAGGCCAGATAAAGGAGTTTTCAGGTGAGACCACAGATGACACTGGGAGTATTTAGGCAACAGCCAGGTAAGACTCCAAACATAGGCAAGGGCCAAAATAAAAGGGCCACTTGAATAACTTTTGACTTTCTCCTGGCAGGAGTACGGCACTGCTGGTTGTTTTATGAAGAGAGGAACCTATCTTCTCAGAGTCCTTTTAGGACGATCACTCAGCTGTGGAAGGAAAAAGTAACTGTATGTGGCCTGCATCTCATCTCCTCCTTTAACGGGGTTTTGCATCCACAGACTCTGTGATGCTTCTTTACTATTCCTCCAGCGAAGGAGTAGCCTGCTGTCATGGACTTAGCCATGGGACTGCCTTGACCAGGGAATGCTGAGTGGACAGGACGTTGGGGGTTACCACACGATGTGTCTTGTCTCCTCTCGCTAAGACTGTCTACAACGAGAGGTACAAGCCCCAGGCAGCCACGGTCCCCTTAGCTAAAACTGGTTTGAGAGATGAACAGGGCAGATAGGTTCTGTAGTCTGAAGCCAAGCTGTCACATCTGACCCGTGGGTCTGTGAGAACCTCATCTTTGCTGTTCTGTGCCACAGAGGTTGAGGGACCATTTGTATTATCGTTGTAGTACTGGGAGCCTTGTTGAAGAAGGCCGATTAATACAGAATTGTAGTCATGCACCAAACAATATTTGGGTCAATGACAGATGACATATATATCTCCCTAAGATTGTAAAGCAGCAGAAAAAAAAATTCTTAGTGCCTGGTGACACTGGGCTATGGTGACTGTCATGGCACAGCACATTCCTTACATGTCACTGCTGTAAACAGACTGCCAGTCAAGTGAGAGGTTGTCACACACAGCTCTGCACAGTGTGAAGTACCTTAGGACAGTAAGATTCACTGTGGTGGGCGCTGCCCCTACTGCGTTTGTTACATATCTTTTTAATTTGTGTGTGTGAGAGTGTTTTCCTGCACAGATGTGCACACAGTGTTGATGGAAGCCAGAGGTAGGCATCAGATCCCCAGGAACTGGGGTTACACATGATTGGGAGTCACTGTGTGGGTGCTGGGAATTAAACTCAGGTCATCTGTGAACACAACAAATGCTCTTCGCTACTAACCCATCTCCCCAGCCCATGTGCTACACACGTTATCATTGTTTTAGTTTATTCCTTACACACACACACACACACACACACACACACACACACACACAGCTGAGTACTGTGCTAAGTCAGGGGCAGCCTCACAGATCTTGTGTTTATTGTGTTTTATGGTTGCATCACTCTGTCTTCAAGCTGTTTCATTCACTGTAGCCTGCGAGCAGTGGGCGGAGCGTACACAGGCACGCACCTTCGAGCAGACAGCCTTGGTTAAGCATGTGGTCCGCTATGGCCTCCCTGCTTCAGGTTCAGTCCCCAGCGTGGTGATGTGTGGGGCACACGGACCTATGGTGTGTGCCCAGAGCAAACGTATGGTCAAGATGTGTCCAGACCCCCGAAAATCTCATTTTGAGAGCGGCATTAATAAGGACCCTTCCCTCCCTGCTCTGGACACGCATGCCCTGGTGCACATCGCTTTACAATCCCCTGAGGTAGCCTAGTGGCCAGGTTTCAGACTAAAACTTCCTATTTCCTCATAAGGGTATGTTCAGCTAGCATCTGGAATTGCTGTCCCTGTAAATGAAGCATTTCCGGCACGTCCGCCCCAGCCAGTGAGGTACACTCGCCCAGAAAACCCCTACTCACTTCCCCAAGGTTTATATAGCCCTTGTTTCCCCCCATCAAGGAGAGCTGTTTCACTGAAACAGTCTCGGAAAAGGCTGTTTCCCCCTCACTCATTGCCAGACCCATATCCTGCTAACTCACCTGCCTGGTTAGGCTTCGTTCCTTCCAGCCCTGGCGTGCGTGTGGTGTAGCAGAGTCTGAGTGCCCCGAGGGGAGAAGCAGACCCAGAGCAGCAGTGATGCCCAAAAGTTGGTGAGAAGGTGGTCGGTTCAACTTTGGATGCGATTCCTACACTTTTCCTGGGGACAGGGTTACTCGCCACACAGGCAGGGTATTACAAGAAGCCCCTTCCTGCCTCCTCTCACCAGGTGGCTGCTTCCTCCCTGACGCAGGCACACGTTCCTGTCATAAAAGCCACGTGACAGAGTCCGAAATAGACTTTCAACCTCCCAGAACTGTGAGCTAATAACTCTTGGGCTTTCACATAGGGCCCAACCCGAGATGCTGTGTCACAGCAAACTCCCTCCTCCCTGCAAGCAGGTGAGCTATGGTACACCTGTGCCCTCATTCCTCACTGCCACCTCCCCGGTGCTGAGGCCGAGAGGGGGCACAGCATTCGTAGCGGTCACAGGGCCTCCGGGGGGGCTGTCAAGGCAGCCAGAAACCTTTTTGCCAGAAGCCAGGCCTGGAATAAGGGGCTTGGGGGAGGGGGTTCTGACAAAGAGAGACTGTCGTGGAACTGGTAAAAAATAAAAATAAAAAGGGTGGGGAGACGGTGCGGTAAAGACAACCGGAGAGGCCTCCCCTGTGCAGTCACTTCAAGGTATGTATGTCACCTTCTTCCACACCAGGGCCACTGTCAGAAAGGCAACTTCATCTAACTAATTATCAGGGTTTGCCACTTTACAAATCTGCCGTGGCTTTCTTGGCATGAAACAGCTGCGGAGGCAAAGAGCTGTAGGAACCTATTAAAAATCACAGGCCTGGAAGGAGAAAAGGGCAAAGGGGAGATTTAAAAGAAGGAGGGGGTTAGGAAGGAGCCTTTCCTGTGGTAAGCCACGGACCTGCTCGCATCCAAACAGGCACTGGTTGAAAAGCCTGGGAAGGGACTCCCATGCCTTCCCTTTCCCTAGCATGGGGGCTTCAGCTCTGATAGCCTGGGCTGTCTCTTGAAGCCCCTCTGATTTTAAAGCAGCTCTGAAGGAATCCTCTTCCATGGACCTGTCATTGCACCCTGTCATCTGTCCAGTAATTAAAATCTGACTGATTTACTGACTGGCGCCGGCCATCCTAACTCGGGATTTAGCTGAACCTCATCCTTCCCAAGGCGAAATTTACTTGGTAAAAAGAGACTGCTGCTCCCCAGCCGAGCTGTCATTCAGCCGCTGCGGAAACTGTAACAATAGCTCGCAGAGCCCTTGCCGGCCATCTTTGGTTTATTTTATTCTAATATTTATCACCACCCGGCAAATGAGCATAATACGGGCAAGTTAAGGAGAGCAGCGAAGGACTTGATTTATGGGGCTGATGTGACTTGCCAGCAAAACCATGGCCAGGTCACACTTGAGGACAAGAAGTTTCCCTGCATATACATGCATGGGCAAAGAAAACATATTCTCATTGAAAATGTAAAGGGCAAAAGAGTATGGGGGCACACATAAGAGAATAGTCTAGAGCAGAAGTCCTCAATCTGTGCATAGTGACCCCTACAGGGGTCACATATCAGATAATGTGCAAATCAAATGTTTACATTACAATTCATAAGAGTGGCAAAATTACAGTTATGAACTAACAGTGAAATAATTGTGTGCTTAGGGGTCACTGCAACATGAGGAAGGGTCACAGCATTAGGAAGGCTGAGGACCACCGAGTTAGAGGAGTGTTCCAGGGTCTCCTTTGTTCTTTGACAATCAGGACTGGTGTCTAGAGGGCCTCGTGGCTCAACCAAATGCACATGAGAGGAAGGCATACAGCGGTCAGAGCATCTCCCTGTGTGCAGCAAACCTCCTGTAATTTGGCCAAGAGAGGGGCCCGCAAGTCCACCCACAGATGGGAGGATCACCTGTGCTGACCCCACGAGGACTGGCTCATCACTTACCAAGGTGCTAGTCCATTTGGTCTCCTATGATCCTCAAGTCAGAGCACTGATTCTCAGTCCCCAGGAAACTCAGAGCATTGTACAGGGGCCCTCTGTTATCCGTGGTTTCACCACCCATGCTCAGCTGCTGCCTAGAATGTTAATAAAACATCCCAGTCATGTTTAGGTCCTACATTTTTGAACAGTTCATACGTTTTAGCCGTTCTGAAAGGTTTGGTGAAATCCTGCACTCCACCATTCCATGCCCTCAGCACAGTCATTTCTTTGTCCCCAGTATCCACAGTGTATACGCTGCCTACATTGTGGAAGAAAAGACATATTTACAGAATTTTAAGCATGATATGTAGTTAGAATCACTTTATCCTATTGCATTATTCTTGCTACTCTCTGCACCTAATTTAATCATTAAACTTTAGCATAGATACATAGCATTGTAAAAACACGGTACATGTAGAATTAGACCTCATGAAAAGTTGGAGGTATCATTGGAGGTGTAGATGTATTACCTGAAAGTACAGGAGTGCTGTGCCTCTTAACCAAGTTGTCAACATGGAAGTCACCTAGAAATATAGATGGAAAGATTTCTTCAGCCACAGAGCACCCTGTCTTTATCAGCTCAACTTTCTTTGCATGCTGGTATGAGTTGGCATGTTCTACCCTAGGTCTGAGCATGCCACCAGCCACCTACATGCCTGTGTCTGCTACCACCGGAATGCATCTTCTCGTAGGAAGTTCTTGAGGGAAGGGCTTGACCATGATTTGAGGGACAGCTGCTAGCAGGGAGCCTGCATACACTTTCCTGAGCATCCCAAAGGACTCTGGCTTACACAAGACAAAGTGCACTGCTCACTTGGCCAGAAAAGCTGAAGGTCTGACCCTCCCTACACACCTGGCCCGAGACCCGCTGCAGGTTTCTCTCCTGCAGAAGGTGGCTCAGGGGCGAGAAAACTAGAAGTCAAGTGTATGTTTTTCTTCTGAGTGAGTCAATTGGCTAATCAGGGTGGGATTTTCCATCTGGGAGTTAAAAGGGCAAAGGGGGAACAGTTAATTTTTCAAACCTTCACTTTAAAATACAACCCCTGTGTTTCCAAGTTGCATTGCAAGAAGCAGTGTCAAGGCCAGTTCAAGCATATTTTAAAGTAACAGCAAGTAAATTAAGCCAATTAAGCATTCTTAAAGCCCAGGGATACTTTTCCTCCTTTTATTTCAAGTTCAAGGATATGGATGTAAGACAGAATTCTTACCTGTCTATCTATCACCTATCTATCTATCTATCTATCTATCTATCTATCTATCTATCTATCTATCTATTTATCTATCTATCTATCTGTCTAATCTATCTGTGTCTATTCCTTCCTTTCTCCCCTATTTTTTTGTTTCTTTTTTTTTTAAAATTCACATCCCTAGTTTTAATGTTGTTCCTCAATCAATTAAGGACTATATCATCTATAAAAAGTGTATCATGTAGACTTGACAAGAACAGAAACCAGGCTGGCCCTGGCCCTGAAGCAGGCTAGCCTGTGCTAAAGAGGATCTGACTCTAAAATGGGGAAAAGGAGGGCTGAAAGGAAGGCCCCATAACTGATGCCCCATAAGTCACCTGGGTTGGGAATAAGACATGAAAAAGTTATCTGTAAACTGTTGGGGGAAGGTACTAGATTAATCCAGGTTTCACCTGTAGCTGTTTTCATGGTTTAGTGCAAGTGATGTGTCTCTGGCATTCACTCATACCCATCCTCTGCATAAGACCTAAAAGACAGTCTAGGCTCTGGGACAGTGATAAGAGATGCTCCATCAGCTTTATGAAAGAGGTGATAGGGTCCCCAGCATACAGCTAATGATAATGTGGGCCTGCCATCCCAGCTACTAAGGATGCTGGGGAAGGTATACTGTGAAGCCAGCCTGGGCAGTTGACACCTTACTTCAATATGAGGGCTGGGGATACAGCTGAATGAGAGTGAATACTGTAGACTAGACTGGGCCCTGAGTTCCATCCCACACACAATAAATACTTTATTGTCATAGAAGACAACTTTCTCAAATGAGTCTGACCATTACAACTCAGCCACACATCATGACAGCCATCCCCATTCAGCAGTGAAAATAAGTCAAATAACCCCACCTGGCAGTGGTCAAAATCAAAAAGAAAATAACAAAGTAAACACATAATCAGCAGCCCCCACCCTTCAGCTGTGCATGATTTACTCATAGGGAGATATGAGCAGATACACACTTACTTTATTTTATAAAATAATGCCCCATAAACCAAACAATAGCCCAGCAATCTCACCACATTTAACTCAGTCATATGCTGCGAGCCATTTGAACAGAATGAACGCACTAGTGGGCTGTCACCCACAAAGTATGGCTGTTTGGCTATTTGTTTGGGGGAAACACATAAATAAGTTTTAACATTGAGAACAAGGTTGATTCATACACAAAGCATAAAACAAACATTTCCACATCTTAGAAACAACTAATTTTAAGTTCAACGATGCCAGGAATTCAAGTGTGCACCTCTATACACTGTAGGTTTGAAAACTAAAAGTGCAGCAAAGGTTAAAGTAAATTAATGTTTCCAGATGAACAGGGCTTTGGAGGGGCTAGAGAGGTGGCTCAGTGGTTAAGAACTCTGGCTGTTCCACAGGTTCCAGGTTCAATTCCCAGCACCCATGAGGTGGTTCATGGTCACCCATAACCCTAGTTTCAGGGTGCTGAATGCCCTCTTCTGGCCACTGTGAGCGCCAAAGCACACACCGGGTGCACAGACATACAGGCAAAGCTTATGTACATTTATAAAAGTTTAAAAAAAAATTAACATGTAAGTGAATAAAAATAATATAAAATAAAACTGGTGCTGGAGAGGTGGCTCAGCAGTTGAGAGCATTTGCTGTGATTGCAGAGGATCTGGGTGTAGTCCCCAGCCCCCAAATGGCAGCTCACCTCTGCCCTCTTTTGGCCTCTGTAGACTCCTGAATGCACACAGTGTATATAAAGTCATGTGGGTGTACAAACAAATATGCAGAAAAAGAAATCTTTAATAAAAAACAAGATGAGAAGCTCTTGGGGAATCATATTTCACTTAAGAGACAGGATAGGGGATGACTTTCTAGGAAATTTGTGTTTCTGTGGAAACACTTACGCCTTGTCTGGGGGCAGGTATAGCTGTACCCCCCTCCAATCACACTTGGTTGACCAGTTCTCCATAGACTCTACAGTGCTTTTCATTTTCCTCAATGAAAACATTATTACATTAATCCTCAACAACTCTCCTTTTGTGTTACCAGTAGCCCTGGTGAATCTGAAAGTTGACATAATTCACCTATGCAAGCTGAAAGACAGGACTTTCTCTCGGTATGTGGCTTTCAGTAACAAATGAAAATCACTAAAAGGGAACTATTAATCAAGGGTTATGAGAGTTCTGAGGGCAAAGGTTACTTCTAGCTGGGTAGAATATGGGAGACAGAAGATAATTTAGATGGAGTGATCTTCCAGTAAAACATACCTTCATCCCTTGCAAACATCTTGAAAGGCAAAAAAAAAAAAAAAAAAAAAAAAAAAAAAAAAAGAACAAGTGGTCTTACTTTGCTCCAAAGAGGTATATACAAGATAGAGTTGATGGCTGGAGAATTATCCAGCTGATCAAGGATATAGAGTTGAAAATGAGAAAAATAAATTAGAGCTAGAACTCTCTTTTTTTAATTAAATTAGAACTCTTTTTAATTAATTAATTTATTTGTGTAGTCACCTTACATTCTAATCGTAGGACCTTCCTTCCTCCCCTCCCGGTCCTACCCTCCTTTCCTGTTCCTCTTATCCCCCCTCCTTTACCCCTCAGAAAAGAGGAGTCCCTGAAACCCACCCCAGCACATCAAGTCACATCAGTATTGAGTGCATTCTCTTCCTTGTTGACTTGGCAAGGTATCCCTATCAGGGGGAAGAGATCAAAAAGCATGCAGCAAAGTCCATGTAAGAGATAGCCCTGGCTTCCCTTACTAGGGAACCCACGAGAAGACCAAGCTCCACATCAGGTAAGGGGCTTAGGTCCAGTCCATGCATGGCCCTTGGTTGGTGTTTCAGTCTCTGTAAACCTCCCTGGGCCCAGTTTAGTTGGCTATGTTGGTCTTCTTGTGGAGCTCCTGTCCCCTCTAGACAGTCCCCAACACATATTCTTCTACAAGGCTCCCTCACTTCACCCAATGTTTGGCTGTGAGTCTCAGCATCTGTTTTGGTCCATTGCTGGATGGAGACTCTCAGAAGAGAGCTGTTAGGCTCCTGTGCGCAAGCATAGCAGAGAGTCATTAATACTGTCAGGGGTTGGCTCTCTCCCTTGATGCGGACCTTAGGTTGGGCCAGACATTGGTTGGATATTCCCTCAATCTCTGCTTTATCTTTTCTCCTGCACATCTTGAAGGCAAGCCAAAATTGGGTAGAAGTTCTTGCAGATAGGCTGGAGCTTCTCGTCATTGCACTATGAGTCCTGTCCGGTTAGAGGGTGGCCTCTTTAGTCTCCATGACCCCCTCTACTAGGGGTCTCAACTAGAGTCACCTCCATATCCTTTCTGGAGCCTACACTGTCTTAGATCTCCAGCTTGTCTCAGAGATGCCCTCACTCTCGGTTTCTCTTCTCTTTGTTAGCCCTCCGTCCTCCTGTCTCCACTCTTCCCACATCTGATCCCCACTCTCATTTCTCTCAACACCCCATTTCCAATCCTATTCCCTCTTCAACCACTTCCACTGTCTATTCTGTTTCCTTCTAAGTGAGCTTCAAGCATCCTCCCTTGGGTTGTCCTCGTTACTTAGCTTCTTTGGATTGTAGTATGATTATCCTGTACTACATGGCTTATATCCACTCATAAATGAGTACATACCATGTGTGTCTTTCTGAGTATAGGATGATCTTTTCTGGTTTTATTCCAGAAACTGGAAACAATCCAGATGTCCCTCAACCAAAGAATGGATAAAGAAACTGTGGTACATTTATATAATGGAATACTACTCAGCTATTAAAACCAAGGAAATCATGCTATTTGCAGGCAAATGGATGGAACTAGAAGAGCTAGACCTCTTTAAGGCCTAGCTCCATGGATGAAAATTTGTGTGTTGTGGGGATCAAAACACATAAGCTCAGAATCAAGGGTTTTAAGATCTCCCCTGATCTCAACCACTCACAGATTGCACACACTGGGGGAAGGTGCCACCTTCATATGTACAATCCTCCAAAGTCTGCAGGGATTTGTTCTGGGACCCCCCCCCTCACATATCGAAGTCTGTGGGTATCCACACAATACCTTATGTAAAATGACACAACATTTGCACATGCTTACCATTATGGCTCAGATGTGAAATGCTCCCAGTAGACTCATGGTTTTGAATGCTTGGTCCCCAGCCAATGGTGGTGTTTGGGAGATGGTGGGATCCAGTTATCCAAGAGGAACTTGGAGGGGAAAGTGAGTTCTGGTGGTGAGTCACACAAGGGCCCTGCAGCCTGCCTGAACACTCTACGCTTCCCCCTTCCTCCTCTCTTTTTCCTCCTACTTATTTCTCCCTATCATTCATCTACCTTCTATCTACTATCTATCTATCTGTCTATCTATCTATCTATCCATCCATCTCCTATTTCTGATCCTCTGAGATGGACTAAGTGCACATGCTACTGACTGGGTCACCTGTCACCCTGCCATCCCCATCCCCAGCATGATGTACTGTAACTCCTAACCATGTGCCCATGATATCCTTCTTCCCATAAACTGTCTAGATCATGTATTTTGTCACCATACTGAAGAAGTAACTAATACCCAGGGGGACACAATCCCACATACATCAAATCCACTCTACATTATCCTAACCCTAATTAAAGGTAACGCTATGGTGAGATGCGGCATTAAAAGAACAAGAACTGCATGTCCAGCATAGACACATGTTCTTTCACTAAATAATCTTAGTGGGGGGTCAGTGATCCTGTAAAGCTTGATCATATTTTGTCCTATGAGAAGGAAAGGATAGGGTCATAGGGTCCTTTAAAAACAGATCCAGGTGTGCAGGTCTTTCCCTAGAAAACAATCCCAAGCCTTAGAGTATCTCCAATATGAGGCTAGGCCAAACCCAGGTCCTATCATGCCTCTGAGTTAGCTCTCCTGCCTTCACAAAATACCAAGTAATGCACATGCCTTTATTTAATTTGCCAAAAAGAAAAGCCTCAATCAAAAGAGCTGTGTTTTCAAAGAACGCTCTCCTGTGTTGTTACATGGTGTATTGTTTCCAAATTGCTGGCATGGCCTCATCAAGCCCCATACTGAACATCTTAAAAAGCATTTAGAACCAAGCAGTGAAGGTTTGTGGGTCAAAGACTGGGCTTTTCCTTGGGTGTTTAATAAAATTGCACACATCTCTCAGAATGAGTTTCAGAGGCACTATATAACCTTGGGCTTCCCTAAAATGAAGGGAAGGGGGATGGCAAAGTGGGGGGGATGAAAATAGGGGAAAAGGGGGAACCAGAAAAAACAGATGGGAGAGGGTTAGACCGAAGTGCAGGAGCAAGATGGCTGGGCTGACAGTCCCAGCATCCCTCCTCTATTCAGAGATGCAAGCAGGTGCAGAAAGCAGCCCCCAAACTCCAGATGGTCACAGAGCCACCTGCATGTGATGCCCCTGTCCCTGCCTTTTGCACACCTGAGGGTCAGGCCCTTGCATCTAATTGGACAGCCGGACTGGTGAATGTGGCCTGTCCTGCCAGCCGCCTCGTCGGCCACAGTGACAGCTGTATCACTTCTCTGATGTGAGTGGGTGCTGAGGAGCGCTGACACATGATCAACTTCCTTCTAATATCCTTCAACCAACCTGACAGTTGTCCGGCAGACGCCAGGCAGCTCGGCTGCCAAGCCACACCGAGGCATTGTGGGACAGCCTTCTAAGGAAAACAGCCAGGAGAGACTTCAAATGAGGCTGTTGTTTCTTCCAGCAAAGCAGCTTAGAAGAAAGTAAATCCTGACATGATGGCTAACATGGAAACTGCAGGTGACCAAGGACAATAGCGTTCGGCACAGGGACGCTTCCTCTTTCCGGTGTGCTCTGGCACATGTGGGAGGTAGCTCAGTTCCCACGCGTCATTCCATCACAATTTTATGTGGAAGACCTTTCTAAACCTACGCAAAGTTCAGAAAACTCAAATTGTAAGCAGAAATGTCCATTTGTCCTGAAGACAGATGAAGCCCAGTGGCTTTATCTTGCTTACAAGGTACCACTGCTTCCATTGCCCTGACAAATATCTTAGCAGCCTCCCTTACATACATTCTTCTCCTGGAAAAGAAAAAAAAAAAAGTCAATATTGGGGTCAGGCATGGCAATTCATGCCTTTAATCCCAGCACTCAGCAGGCTGAGGCAGGATTGAGGGTTCAAAGCCAATATGGGATACATTCTGTGCTCCAGGATAGCCTGGGCTACTAGCAAGATCCTTGCCCAATAAAACAGAAAAGACCAAGCTCCGTTGGGATCCCGGAAGTATGAGTTCCATTTAAAGCTCTGGGTATTCAAAACTGAGGTCGGAGCCTGGCATCTCGTACTGTCTCCCTTCCCTTTGCCTCTAAAAGAAACGTCCCCGCTTAAGAGAAGCTGGCCAGACTGGGTTTTCTCATCAGTTTGTGGAGGGTTTTACTGCACCACCCAGAGGAATCCAGCTAAGCTTGAGGCTGAGCACCACGGTGGCCTCTGTGCCAAATCTCTGCTCATCTGCGAAGGGGTGCTCCCCAGTCCTTGTCTCTGCCTTAGCTACTTACAAATCCCTTCATGATTAAAACAAACAGAGACACTAAAATAAATGCCCAGGACCTCTAAAGAAAGCTTCGACACCAACACCCACATAACTCAGAGTCACAGTCAAAGATTCCAAAGCAAGGCTGGGATTGGCCAGGACAGTCACATGTCCTTTAACGAACCAATGAACTCCAGCCAGGGTATGCGTCACAGGGGTGGAGCATGGCTGCATCCGGGAAGCCGATGGCTGGGAAGAGTGGCTTCCGATGTTTCCAGAAGACCAAAGCACCAGGCGACTGCTCTTGAACCAGCACAGATGGAGTCTTTGCTTGCAGCAACTATCAGACTCGAGAGGAGTCACTCTTGGGAAGTTGGTGTCCACATCAAAATCATAAGCTTCCCACCAAAGTTTGTTTCATAAGCAAGCTCTTAGGTACTTGAAGCCCTATCTGAACTAATTCATCTACCTGCAGGTGAAATGGTAGCTTCCCCTTAAGTATGAAGTGTACATCCCATACATTTTTCTACGTGATGAACGCATGCTTTGATTAAAACTTGAACTTCACCCAAAGGCCCACCTGCCATGGACATACTTAGGGCCTATGACATGGTTGCATAATTATTACACATGTCAGTTGGTTCTCTCTGCTGTCTGGAACAACAGAAATTAGAACATTCTCGGAACATGTCTTTAACGTTTCTGGGTAGGGGACAGTCACCCAGAGCCTGCAGCACTTGCTGCAGCTTGCACTGTCTGTGACGTGTGATGGGGAAGACAGAGGGGTCATTCTGCAGGCTCTGCATGAAACTGTTCTTTCCGTAAATGTGCACTCCAGCCTGTCCCTGCCCATTGCGCACCCCGGCCTGCTGCTCTCTCTCTCACCGGGTCTGTCTTCATCTCTCCATCTCTCCACCTGCCTACCTCCTTCCACCTCCCCCACCTAGCCTGTTATCCCACAGCCCCTGGACACCAGCCTCCAGCTCTGACCGTGTCTCCTGTCAATCAGCTTCAAGACTGGGACTTCTCTTCACTCTCCTGACCCTGGACTCACAGACATTTCCGAGTGACAGCTTTGTGAATCATCCGCAGCGCCTTGCCACTGTGGTATTCCGAGAAGACAGCTCCAGAGGGGCCTCTGTGTGGGTGTTAGGCTGTAAGAACCCACTCCCGTCACCTGTCACTCAGCTGGACTCAGCCACCCCCACCTCCATGGTAGCCCCTGGTTTGACTTTGGGGTTATAGCTCCTGTTGCTCTGACCTTCACTCCTCTCTCTTCCCCTCCCCTCTTTTCTCTCACAGGCCTAAATGAAGCGTGCCTCGCATCATTGTGTATCATCTTAATCTATTTTCTGTTGATATCACAAAATACATGGGAGTTGGTTATTTATTTATTTACTTATTTAGTTGGGGTTATCTGGCTATCTAGGCCAGGCTAGCCTAGGACATACTATGTAGTAACCAAGATTGGCTACAAACATCTGATTCCCCTCCCACCCTCCTGAGTGTTATTATAATCGGGCCATCACGCGTGTTACTGGGGCGGGGGGGTAGTTCTATGTATGTATATGTCTGTGTGTAGGTTGAGTGCACACAAATATGGATATACAAAAAAGCCTGAAGAGGGCATCAGATCACCTGTAGCTGGAGTTACTGTGAGTTGCCCAACCAGTGTGGGTGTGCAATCCAAACCTGAGCTCCCCGTAAGAGTACCAGGTGCTCTTAACCACTGAGGCATTTCCTCATTCTGGAAATTTATTTCCTTTTGTAGTTCCAGAGGGTAAAAAAACAAAAAATCCAAGTGGGCACCTATCTGGCATCTGGGTTGGCTCTTCTTCCTAATCAGTTAGCAGCTCACCAGAGAGGGTAGCTTCCTCCCACAGTGACTCACTGATTACTCAGTGAATAGTTCGATCTGGTTATGTAAGAGTGCAGCTTTTTGACCCAGTCCTTACAAAGGTCTCATCTCTTATTGCACTCAGAGGCTGACCTCAGCCTCTGCTCCCCGCTCATACAAACACACAATACACCTGGGAAGCGTTTACACCAGCAAACATAGTGACACAATTCCCTAGATTCATAACCTTCTCCCGGCTACCTCTCCCAGCTGCTCCCATCCCTCATGGGAACAGCCAAGAGTGTTCCCTCCTCATCATGATCCTAAAAATGAGCTGTCTCTGTCCCCACTTGGTAGACAATGCCACTAAGGAGGAGAAGCCCAAATACTTTACCCAAATGTATGCCAGCAGTTTCAAAAGCAGGAACTGATGGGGGCTACAGATGTTAGCTACTGCCTGACCCTGGAGCCCACACAGAACTTCCCTCAGTCAGGTTTTCCTTTTGTCTGGGATGTTCTTTATCCAAAAAACTCAATTCTCAGAGTATATGTCATGCTTCAAAGATGTAATCACAGGCCACCTCACTGATGTCTCCAGATCTCTCCCTATCACATTCCTTCCTGCCTGGTGGCTCATTGCTCCTTTAACATAACTAAACCCATTCGAGGGGGTGTAGCCTTTTGTGTCTATGTCCATTGTCATTCAGCACCAGAGCAGAGATGAAGATGTCCCACAAATATTTCTGGAGATCCAAATCCAATTGTACTCTATGATCATATGCCCTTTGCCTGTGTTTGCATGAGGAGACAGAAATATAATTGAGACTCAAACCCTGTCCCTGGGGAATTGCTAGTCTGATTTTGAGCAGAGAGGCCCAGAGCAGAGGTAGGGCAGTCTGAGTTCATTAGGACAGAGGGCGAACAAGCCTTGCTTGACTGTCCTAAGGGAAAGGGGCATCCTGGTCCTGGGAAAGTGGACAGGGATGAGGTAAAAGGTGAAGGTACTCAAAGACAGAAGGGCAGATCAGGGTCTCAGCAGGGCATCTATCATACCTTAAAAGGTTTGCCTGGGCATGCTGCAGAGGGAAGGGGTGGGGAGGACACTAAAGAGCCTGGTTGTGGACAAAGAGGCATGCACCCTGCTGGTGCTTTTCATTACTGCATATTAATTACACCGAGTGACAGGTTTCATTGTGTCAATGTCATGCATGTATGTAACACATTTTGAGCATATCTAGACGACATTTCTTACATTTTCCCACTGTGTACCTGAGTTAGCTCCGACCATCAAGTCTGGGGTGCACACTGGCCCTAAGGTCTATTTCCCCACCTCTCTCCCGGGGTTGTTAAGGTACTAAGTTTAACACCTAGTATCATTTTGTTTTATTTATTTTATTTTATTTGCATGTGTGGATGTTTTTGCCTTCATATATGTCTGTGCCTGAGGCCCATAGAGGCCAGAAGGGGGCAATAGATCCCTTGGAATTGGAGTTTTAGACAGTTGCTAGTTGCCCTGTGGGTGCTGAGAATCAAACCCAGGTCCTCTGCAAGAGCAGCCAGTGCTCTTAGCCACTAAGCCATCTCTCCTGCCCCAGCATCCCTTTTCTTACACTTTATGGTGAGTGTTTTTGCTGAGCTAATAGAACCAGTCCACAGAAACTCACCCTGCAGGCTTCCCAGGGTTTCTGGGGTGGGATGCAGCAACCTGGGAGACCCCCAGACCAGCACATGTGGTTCTCAACCTTCCTAGTGTAAATATCTGTGCTTTCCCATGGTTTTAGACAACCCCTGTGAAAGGGTCTTTTTGGGTCGCAACCCAAAAGTTGAAAACTGCTGTTCTAAAGACTACTTTCTGGTACTGAAACCTGCAAAATCTAGACTTACCTGATTGCAATTCCTTCCGATCTTTTCCTGAGAGATGACAAAAGCGATCACCTTGAAGACTTAATAGTTTTTGAACAAAGACCCTGAATGCTTGCTCCAAGCTGCTGCAGAAAAATGCTCCAATTAAACAGGTTCTTAAAGCCCCCTCTCTTTGCTCATGTTCCTGAGACTCCAGCCTCCTTTGCCACATTTGAGATTTCGGTAAATTTCCTGCTGCTGTTCTGACATGTGGCTGATGGCATGTAAAACATAGAAATCCCTTCCCTTACAGAGCTGGAGGCTAGAAATCAGAGGTCAGGTGTTGGCAGGGTTGGGCTCCCCCAGAAGGCTCCAAGGAATATCCTTCCTATGTCTTCCAGATGGTAGCTGTAGGCTTGGCATGTGACCGCCTTACTCCAGTTTCAGCCCATCTTCACAGGACCACCTCTCCTCATCCTCCTTTCCTATCTTCTCCATCCTCTTCCCCTCCCTAAATATATCCATTACACAAAGTAATTGCTTTCATAATGGCATCTGCATTGAATTTTATCATGTACAATGACCATCTTTATGCCTAAACAACTCTCCTTTTCCTTTGCTCAAATAGTCCCCTCTGCTTCTCTCTGTGTGTCTCTGTCTTTCTGTCTCACTCAAGCTCTCTCTCTCACACACACATAACACCTTTGTATACACACAGTGTGTGAACACATAATATTGGCTCCATATATGACAGAAGCCATGCATTATTTACCCATGTGCAGGCATGCTTTTGTGTATGCAGGTGTATGGATGTGAGACATGTAGGTCAGAGGTCCACCTTAAGTGTTCATCAAGATCAACCACTTGTCTTTTGAGAACGGGATTCTCAGTGGGGCCCAGGACTCACCAACTACACTAGGCTAGCTAGTCAATGAGCCCTGGAAATCCACCCGTCTCTGCCCTCCCAGTGCCTGGAATAGAAGTGTGCTGCCGTGCCTGCTTTGTTGTTTGTTTATTCTCTGTGGGAGATACTGGGGACAGAATTTGGGTTCTCATGTTCGTGATGTGAGCACTCTACTAACTGTGCCATGTCCCCAAAACCTGTGCGGTTGGACAGTTCTCACTGGACTTTTGCACGCACCTGGACATACCTCCATGCTCTCATCTTACATCTGTAACCGCATCTCCGAAGACCCTTTTAGCAGACAAGGCCATCTTGACAGTTCTGGGAAATGGAGGCCTGTTTTCTATTTGGAGGCCACCATTCAACAAACTGCTACAACTCTTCACACATAATTCCTTAAAAAAAAAAATGTTCTCCAAAAGTTGCTGCCAACCAGAAGCCAGATTCAAGGAGAGAGCCTGCCTCCCTGCAGGCCATCAGGGCTGCTTCATTTCTCTGCAAACACTTGGCTTCAGATAGGAGTCTTCCCAACCCTCCTCACCATGCTGAGAATGTTATAAGGGCTGGTGAAAGCCACTGTCCATACTTCTCCATAAAAAGTATACTAGGTTTGAAAAAATACACTTCAAGTTTGGGTTTGAGATTCGACAGACCCACTTGTTAAACTTTTAACCTTCAGTGCCACGTCAAGTCAGGCGCACTCTGTTATTGAGGTGAGCTGGGCAGTCTCTTGTTGGATGACCTGCCCCAGAGGTGAAACACAATGTTCAAACAGCTACTCGTAGACCATGGGAGTTCCTCTCAGGCTCACCACTTATTGGCTAAGTCTTGCAATAGGTTCCTTTGCCCCTTGGGGCTTCTGTCTCCCTCACTCTAAAGTGAAGATGAGATTAGAGGTGGGGCTGGAATGTTAAAGCCTACAGACTAAACCTGCCCAGCCATTTGTTTTTATAAATAAAGTTTTATAAGAACACAGTCACACCCACTCAGGGTTACTTTCATAATATAATAAAAGTAGAGGGTTGTGACTCAGATGGAATGAATCACAAATGGTCCTTTATAGCTACCCATTCCTGGGCCAGCTTTGGGCTCTCATGGGTCTCTTCCAGATGAAGGGTTCTGTGATTCTTTCTATGAATCACGAGTAGGGTGCTGCGGTGAGGGTGGGATTAAAATAATGCAATGTCAGAGTTGGGCTGGATGGCACAGGCCTCTGGTCCTAGCAGTGATGAAAGCCAGGGGATCAAAGGCCTGACTGGGCTACAGGATGAGTTCAAAGCCAGCCCAGGCAACTTGGTAAAACCCTGTCTCAAGTTCCAAGCCACTGAAAGAGTCTCTCTCAACAGAATGCAGACAGTGCCTGAGGACTGTTTCCCTGCCTTCGACATGCACGTGCGCAGATGTGCAGGCACTTACACACACGTGGCCACACACACATACAAATTCAAATTTAAAACGTTCCCACCTCAGACAGCTCTTGTCATCTGGTATCCCCAAGACCCTTGTGCTCCTGGGGGCCATACAGTCTGTAAAAGCAGCCTCAGGGGAAGGTCTTGCCAGCTCTTTTTCACATTTTGACGCCCCTCCAACATACAAAAGAAAGCATGAAGTCAGGTGAGTTGCATGTCTCCTGAGCCCGAAACCTGCAGCAGTCCCCTGAATCCTCAGCCACCTAAGGACGCCTGCCTATGTCCAGGGCAAACTGTCCCCTCGGGAGTTCAAATCACCTGCAAACAAGAGCAGAGCCCCTGACTGACTGCCAGGCTCAATCTCCTCCATACTCCTGTCATGTTTGTTAAACAAATCCTGATTTGCCTTTTTAGGCTGCTCTTGAATTTTATGGCAACATATAATAAACATCTGACTGCTTTTATTTCTATTTAACTTTTATCTTGAATGTCTCTGCTGTTTCAAACCAAATATTTATAGCATCGCGCAGCGCCCGCAATTCCATTCCTCACCAGCACTGTCATTTCTCCTGCTTGACTCCACCAGCCCATTTAGAGGGTCCAGGAATGTGGGAGGCAACTGGTTTCTTATGCCCCATGGGATGCTCAGCATCTGTGTCAGAGTCCCTGGCCTCTTCAGGCAGGCAACACACAACTTTGTACTTTGCAGGCAGCTGGTTCTTAGGTCCAGCCAGACCATCTCCAGGGGCTTCTGTAGCTTCTTACAGTTCACATCTTCATGGCTCATCTCTAGGTTTGGCCAGGTGTTGGAGGGATCCCCCAAATCCCAGGCCACATCCTGTCTTGTTTCTTATGTACTTGACTTGGGGCATTCTAAGTGCTTTGTTAACTCTGAGGCCTCATCTCCCCCCCACCCCCCATACCTCTGGGTCAAGGAGTCCAGCTTTTTGGTCTACCCAGGATCACTTTCAATTTTCACACCCACCAGAAAGTGCTGCCAGCACCACTACAGATCATATGTTTACCAGGGCATCCTGCTCCTCTGTCTGTGCCACATGACCTTTCTACACTGTGACAAATGCCTCTGATGGCCAAGTTACAGAAAGAAAAAGATTGGGTTAGCCACCCTTTCACTGACTTAAGCTCCTGCCACTCCGGGATTTTTGGTGGATGCCATTGTGAAGACACCTGACTGAAGAAGACTCATGCTGTTGCGGAAGGGAGAAGGGTCTCGTATTCCAGTCAGGAGCACATCGCAGTGACCTGACTATCTTTTCCAATGCCATGTCACTTCCAACTACTGCCAAACTGAGGACAAAGCTTTGGCATACTTTCTTTGGGGGACAGTCTAGGTTCAAAGTCTTGCAGGGGTTCAAAAGATTCATTGCACAACATCCTTCCAAGTCCAGAGCCCTGGGCTGGTGTGGCCACACCTGGGGCTGAGAGTCTGATCACCTCACCTGCGTCTGAGCCTCAGCTTCTGAACCTCTGATATGAGAATGGTGACACCTCCCTGATCAATGTCCAGGTACCTTGAGGGATCTAAGAGAAGATGGGAGAAGACATGTGACCCATCAAAGAAGAGAGGATTTCTAGGCCCTGAGACCCAGGCGTGAATCAACTAGGGAGGTCATCAAGATATTGCTCACTGTCTTTAGTTATGGGAATCTAAGGCTGGAGAAAACCACTATGTTTTTCTGCAATGCCTTTTTCTCCTCTCATCTTGACCTTCACAAATTTCACCAAGTTTTTATGGTCATTCCTTGGCCAGACCTTCGGTAAGGCCAGAAGATGCCTTACTCTAGCTGAGCTTTCAAGGAGTATGGAAAACATCATCGAAAGCCAACCTGCTCTTTCTTCCTCATGTGGTTTGAATGGCATGTCCCCAGTAAGTCTCTGGCATTTGATTACGTGGTCCCCAGTTGGTGGCTGTGTAGGAAGGATTAGAAAGTATGGCCTTGTTGGAGGAGATTTGTCCCTGAGAAAGGGTTTAAGTTTTCAAAAGCATTTCACCATCCCTATTGAATTCTGTTTCCTGTTGGTGAATCAGGATATAGGCTCTCAGCTGCTGTGCCAGTGCCGTGCCTGCTGCCATGATCTCTGGAATGATGCTGATGGATTTCTATCCCTCTGTTACTGTAATACCCAAACAAACCCTTCCTTCTCTGTTACTTTGATCACAGTGTTCTATTATCACAAGGGAAAAGTAAATTGTACATTTTTTTAAAACATGGCTACTCCAGGCAACACTCGCATGTTTTAGCATTCTGGTTATGCATAGGGAATCCCACATTGGCCTTTGGTGAGAATCTTCTACTTGTGCCAACCTTCTTATACTGCAAACCCAGTCTAAAACATGGTATGCATAACTGCTACACCTCTAACTCAGGCTGGGCAACCCCAAGCTGAAAATCAAGAATGTCCTTCAGCCTAAAGTTCTCGAATGCCACCATAATGTCACGGGTGGAAAAGTCCATCCCATTACAGTGAGGTAAATCAAAGCAGAAACTCAAGGCAGAAAGCTGGAGGTAAGAACTGAGGCAGAGGACACAGAGAAATGCTGCTCCCTGGCTTCCTTTCCTGGCTCATGTTCGGTTGCCTTTCTTTGGCCTTCCAGGACCACCTGTTGGGGTAGCACCACCCATTGGCCTGGGCCCTTGCACACCAACATCAATCACGAAAATGGCTCGTCTGTTTGCCTATAGGCCAACTGATAGAAGGATTTTTCTCAATTGAGGTTTCCTCTTCCCAAACAACATTAGTTTATGTCATGTGAACAACAACAACAAAACTAACCAGAATAATATTATTTTATATATATGCAAATATTTTCAAATCCCAAGCTATTCTGAAGTAAGCAATATCTTCTGGTACCAAGTATTTCAGATTTCAGATAAGAGATATCAGGTTCTCAAGCCTTGATTGACCCACTCTAAACTTCTCCATCTCTCACTTTCACATCCAGGGAGGTATCCTTGCCAGCACTCCCTGGTAGTCATTGTTGTGTGTAAACAACATCAGTGTCTCCTTAGCATTTATATGTGAAATCCAAATGCCTTCAGGCACAATAGCTGTAGGGAGTGGGTCCTTTGACAGGGTGATGTGGCAATAGGGGTAGAGTTCCCACAGGTGACATTAGTGACATACAAAAGGGATCCCAGAGAGCTGTCTGTTCTGAGGCTGTATGAGGAAGTAAGAAGTCTGAAGTTCAAAAGACAGCCTTCACCAGAATTGGACCAGACGCCATGATCTTGGCCCTTGAGTCCCCAGAATTGTGAGACATGAGCCTGTATTGCTTTATGATGGCACCCCCAAACACACCAAGACAGCCAGCTTCCATCGGCACAGGGCTTTCCAAACACCAGAAGTGAGTCCACTTCTAGAGAGCTTTTCTAGTCTCTTTAGTATGGTCTCCTACAATCCTTGGAACCCTTTGGGATGAAGAGGATATGGGATGTACCTCTATACCTAGCTGAAAGCCTAAGGGGCCTTCAGTTTCAAGCACAGCTTATCTGTGCTTGGGTGATGCTATCCCGAGATGACTTCCTGATAATAAGCCAGCAGTAAGTATAGCAAAAGGAATTCTCGAATGCTGCTGGTGGGAGATAAACTGTCAGAACCATTTGAGAAAGCAGCTGGGAGTTATCTACTGACATTGACCAAATACATGTCCTACCTGAAGCACTTCATTCTGGGGTCTAAGCCCAACAGAAATAAATACTTGCATTCACCAAAAGACAAGAATTTCGGATAATACCTGAGTGGGAGAGAGGGCCTTGGAGCAATAGCACATTGGAGTGTTCTCATCAGGAGACACAAGGAAGCTTCTAGACTACTGGAAGTCTACTAGACTACTAGACTACTAGTCTACTAGACTACTAGACTACTCTCTATCTCTGTACATGTGTATTTGTGTCTCTTTGTATCTCCCTCACTCTCTCTCTTCATCTGAGTGTTGGGTCACAGATATGCAACAACTTTTTTTTTCTGATTGTAAATTACACTGTGATAAAAAAAAAAAAATCCCAAGAACAATTATGAAAAGGGAAGAAGGCTCTATTTCTCCAGTGCACTATTCCATTCTTGAATGGACAGTTACCATGGGATGGTTGGGTGAGCATCAGTAGGCCAAGGCTGACATACTCCATACCGTCAATGTTCAAAGAAAACCCATCTTCTCTAATGACCCTGATGTTGTTTGGTTTAATTTGGCTCAGTTTTTGCCAACATGGATCATAAGTTTATTTCCTGTCTCAAGCATCCTTCTGCTTAGATAGTACCATGTATCACATCCAATTTTATAATCTAGTTTCCCAGACATCAGGACCCCACTCAAAGTACTAGCCATGGCTAACTCCTGTCTCCCTTTTACCTGTTCAGCATCCATTCTGCATTTTTTAAAACAATGCTTCAGTTTTGCTTGGGTTCAAACACCTCTACTCTTATTTTGCACTTAGAAGCAATTTAATTTCTTTCCCTCTAAGCAGAGTAGAAATGGAAACAAATATAGAATCTTACCTTCTAAACAACAGGGTTGGCCTAAGGATGTGCTTCTTAGCTGGTCAGATCAATGAGAGCCAGGTGACATTGTTGAGAAGAAACAGTTCTTGTCTCAGACCACTGTTTTCTGTTGTGACAGAATGCCTGAGACTGGGCAGTTTATAAAGAACAGAAATTTATTTCTTGTGATTTTGAAATCTATGAAGATTAAGTGGTAGTATGGCTAATTTTCATTGCCAACCTGACTGGACTTAGAACCTCCTAGGAGATTGGAGACGTACAGTCTGGCCACATCTGTAGGGTCTTTCCAGAGAGAACTCACTGATGAGGAATGGTTCATTGTGAAGGTGGTTGGCACCACCCCATGGCCCAGGATGGAGCTATGGAATTAAAGGAGAAGAGAAAAGTTGGTGGACCAGCAATGTTCCCCTTTACCTGCTTCCTGGTGACTGTGGAGTGAGCTGCTTTGCTCTGACATGCCTTCCATGCTGCAATGAAGGGAACATTTTGAGACTGTAAATAAAATAAGCCTTTGCTCCAAGAAGCTGTTTACATCAGCATTTTGTCAAAGTGATGAGAAATGTCATTAACACAAGGGGCCCATATCTAGGGAAGGTTTTCTTCAGGTATCTTCCCATGACTGAAGGATGGAACTGAGTGAGCATGTTCTACCAGCCCTCGATATCAGGGGACTAGTCCACCCATAATGAATGTGCCCTTATGACCTCTACTTCCACATTGGTCATGCTTGTATTTAGGAGAGGGGATGTCCCATTCTCTGTAGCAACTATGCTTCCACCATGGTCTCCATAAGGACACAACAAGCTCACAGGAGATATAAACATGGGAAGGTGAGGGCTGGAATTGGGCCTGGATCATTTTGCTTGAGCATTCATATTTGATGGTACCTGAAGCCATGCAGACACCCAAACTCCCACTCTGTGTACAAGCTGATTCATTTCCCACCCTTAAACTTACTTGAAACATTATTGTTGCTCACCTCTGAAAGCATCCAGACTATAGGATTTCTAGGTGTGTAGGGAGAGACTCTGGAGTTAGAAATAAGAACTTGTTTCCTCAGAAACCTATAACAAAGCTGCCAGCCCAAAGTCACAACTGAGAGCACATCCCTCCTCTCTGGGACAGGTGGGTCCAGTCACTACTCAATGTTTCCCTGATTCATGGACTCTACTACAATTTCTCTGCTTTCCTACCCTCTTCCTGGGTCACTGTTAGGCTGTAAGGCATTTTCTGTCATGCTTCCCACTTTGGTATGGCTCATGAGCAAAGAATGAGTTTCAGATTTTTTGGTGGCTGAGGGGGAGAAAATTAATATTTTGTAGTGTGTGAGAATTAGATTACATTTGCATTTCGGCATCCACAAATACTTTCAGTGGAAGACAGCCGTGCTGGTTTGTTTATGTGTTGTCTATGGATGCTTTCACACGGTCATAACAGAGTTGAAATTAGAGAGACAGAGATAGCATGGTCCACAAAACTCTAAACTATTCACTTTTTCTGTGGGATATGAAGTTGTAAGCTGTAAGGCGAGCACTAGGGAGATGGAAGTAGAAGAATAGGAACTCAAGGCTATTCATTCTTAGCTGTATAGATTCTACCTCAAATAAAATGAGAAAGGAAGAACGAAGGAAGGAGGGGAAATGAGAAAGGAGAGAGGAAGAGAGGAAGGGAAGGAGGAAATGTTGGAGAGAGGGAGGGAAGGAAGAAAGGAGGGCTAAAGTCACAATGAGCGGACTCAGAAACTGACTGAAAGCAGAGGCTTGGGTTCCCATCTTGGACTCAGGGCCCTGCAAATTCTTTGTGCTTTAGCATTCACAGCTGTGAGATGGGTCAAGAAGAGGCAACTTCCTGGGAGTTACGAGGATCCAGCAAGTTAATGCTAAAGTATTTGAAGGTATTTGCTTTTTGTATCATTCCTCACTCCTGTGTATGAAAATAATTCAAAAAGACCTTTATTGTTTTTCCCCCTTGTAAAAGGGGAATGGGGTTGAACTGACACAGAGTAGATCTCAAATAGAAGAAAATGGCAACCACCACTTCGTGACTCTGCTCCATCAGGGTCTACTCTATAACCTGACTGGACTCATTTTCCAGTCTGAGACACAAGCAAAGAAACAGGAGCTGACTTGTGCTGTGTGTTCCAAAGCTGCCAAACTCTCCAGGCACCAGATGGGACTTTCTATCTCTCCTTGTCACTGATGACCTCCACATTGTCAAGTGCCATGGTCATCCCACAGGTAGCATCTTAACCACACATGGAAGACTTGATGGTGACCTCCTTCCTAAGGCTCTACTGTTGTGGAAGTTTTGGTTTCTGATATGTAAGCATGTTTTTGCTTTAAGCATGTGTGCGATATGGGTCTGACGCAGATTGTCCACAGCAGCAAACTGTTTGCCTCATGCAGGCTCTGAAAGGAGGTTTTTTGTTTGTTTGTTTGTTTGTTTGTTTGTTTGCCATCTGCAGAGAGTTTAATTCTGAGGATGATGGAGAGGGAATAAAGGCCAGAGTCCAGATAGAGAAAAGGGATCCCAAAGAAGAAAAATGTTGCAGGAGCTTCCCCTTTGCTGCTCCTGGTTGCTGATGATGCAGAGTGACAGGAAGAAGGGTAGAGATAGCCTGAACCAAAGATTGGAACCCGACAACCCTAAACAGCAGGTAATAGCTAAGAAAAACTATGCCCCTTCTCCCCCTAACCTGTTTGAAGGGATTGGGGTGGAGAAGGGAGAAAGAAGATTAAGAAACCAAACGAAACAGTTTTAAAAAGTAATGCTAACACTCTACCTGTCTTTGGCTCAGAGGGCAGACTCCCTACAAATTCCCCTCTCTGCCACCCACCAGCCCTGCCTGTCTTTTGCTCTTCCTAACTCTCAGTATTACAGCAAACCAAGATTTTCCTTTGCCCCATTTCCTGTGCGCACCTCATGTCCCCTTACACCACCTCACATGTATTGGGAACATCCAGATTTCGAGCCCAACTCCATCTTTTTCCTAAATGCCAGACCACTGCCATCACTAGCCTCTGCTTATATCTCAGCTCCCTAGCCCCACCATAAGCAAAATCTACTTTTGATCTCTTTGCCACAATCCTCATATTTTCTCTGTCTTTCTCACCCCAGGCCTGGAGATGAATGAAGGAATCAAGGGTACTGGTGCTAGTCTGTTTTCCAAAACTATGACAAAATACCTGAGGCTGAGGGCAAAAGAGAGCAGGGTTAGCAGGTGGCTTCAAAGGTTTGGGGCCAGTGATTATGATTAAAACATGCAGCAGGAGAAAACTGCTCACTCCATGGAAATAAAGTAAGAGGAGGGAGGGGAAGAGGGAGAGCAGGGAGAGCGAGGAAGGGTAGGCCAAGGCCCCAATAGTTCCTCTATGGACACAAATCAGTGACATCTTTACTAAGCCCTAACTTCTGAATGTTCTGCCACTTCCCACTGCCACCACAGACTGGGCACACAGCCTTTGGGAGACAATTCAGCCTCTGAGCAACCCGGCAAGCATTTACACATCCTGTCCATTCCTTATTGTCTCTTTACCACTCACCGATGAAGATGGTATTCACATGGAAACGTCCACATATGGACATAGACACAGACTTGCTTACGATCCTTTTGTCTTCTACACACACACACAAAAAAAAGCAAACTGCATCTCCTGAGAGTAAGAAACGCAAGCCATGTCCCAAAAAACCACAGTGAACATGAGAGGTAGGTGCACAGCAAATATATAATGTGCCTTGATGACCTTTCTAGAATAAGAACTGTCTCTGGTCTATAGAATGAAGGTGCTGTCTGGACCACAGAGGTGGAAGAGAAACTCAGAACCAAAGCCACAGATATTTTGAAGAGATGGTGAGGATCAGTGTGATGTATTCCTACAAGAGGCCCGGGTATACCGCATTCTGAAACAGATTGAAGGATGCTGGATAATGACATCGGATCAAATGATAGATAGCTAAGCAGATGTTTGATTTTACTATAGCAATCATTGTGATTCATGTTCCTGAAAGTTTTACTTTACAGCTGCTTCTTCGGGTATTCAAGTTCCCAAACCTTGTCTGAGAGGTGATGAAGTCTTTGTGCTTCAGTGAGTTATAATCAGATGCCAGTTCAACCATGAGTAGGTCTCTGCTGTGGTCAGGGAGCCCCACATAAGGCCTATGTGCATGGAACCCAGTCTACTGGCATCCAGACTGAAAAAAAAGAAGAGGTGAGCCATCCTTAGTCACAGATAGAATTATTATTTACACAGAAAATCTTGGGGTCTGAAGGAATGGCTCAGCCATTAACAGCACTGGCTGTTCTTCAACAAGACCTGGGTTCAAATCCCAGCACCCACTTGGTAGTTCACAACTGCCTGTAATTCCAGTTCCAGGATGTGACACCCTCACACAGACATACATGGAGGCAGAACACAATATAATATAACAATTTAAAAAAAAACTGATGGAGGATCTAGTGAGATGGCTCAGTGATTAAAAACACTTGATGCTCTTCCAGAGGCTTGAGTTTGGCTCCTCTCACCCACATTAAGCAGCTCAAAACCACCTGTAACTCCAGATCCAGGGGATACAGTGCCCTCATCTGGCTTCTGCATTCACCTACACACATGTGCACATATACACACAGAAAGACATACACATACGTTTTTAAAATGTCATAAAATAAAAGGCAAAGAAATACTGTTGGATGCCTCAAAATGCTGAAAGATTTATCAAGGTTGCAAAATATAAGATAAATAAAAGCCTGGTGGGGGAGGCCTGTCATCCTGGCTGCTTGATGGGGCTGAAGTAGTAGGATCACAGGTTCAAGGCCAGCCTGGGTTATAAAGGAAGCTCCAGGCCAGCCTGGGAAACTTGGTGAAACTCTGTCTTATAATATTCTGGAAAAGAAGAAGTCTGGGAAGTGGGTGCTGTCTGATTTTAGAAAGTGTGGTAAGGTTACAGTGATCCAAAGAGTGCTATCATAAAGGTAGACAACTGTGGGCAAAGCGAAATGGAGAGCCCAGAAACAAAGCTAAGCCCATATATACAGGGCTCAGTTGGTTGGAAGGATAAGCCATTCAGTACAAAGAAAAAATAATCTTTCCAACAAATTGAACTGCAAAGGTAGGAAGAATGTGGAAAGGCCAGCCTTGTGGTGCCTCTCAAGCCCCGGAACACCTGTAGGATCTCTCTGAGCTAGGCTCTGGCTGAGTGTCCCAGCCAAGCACTCTGAATGGGGTGTTTCTAGGAAGTCCTAGCTAAGAGCCCATTGCTCTGTGACTCTCCCACCCCCAACACATTTTTTTTTTCATTTGAAGACAGGCTCTTACTACGTAAGGCCTCAAGCTCATGATCCTCCTGTCTCAGCCTTCCTGGTACTAGACTGACCAGTGTGGACAACCACGCCCAGCTCCCTGAGTCATCTCCACAGCAGTGTGGTCTTTACCCTCTACCACAGCTCGGCTCAGTCCGAATGGCATGGTCCCACTCCCCTTTCTTAGGGAGAACCTTCTGGAAATCCTGAGGCATCTCGGGCTTCAGACCTGGCTTGGACCTGGTGTTTTGTACACAATTGCTTTTCAAAAAAGCACATTCTCAATAGCCTTAATTTAATCAAAACATTCTTGACTGAGATCATTAAAGCCTCTGAGAGAGGCGTTTAATTCTAAATTCACCATATCCACGGCGTAGCTGTTGAGTAACTGAAAAATCAACTTTATGTCATAATAGTTTGTTAGAATGTTTGTTTACTCTTCATCTGAGACACGCTAATTAAAACAAGAGGCTTTCACGAGCAATCCAACTAGCAAATAGGATGGGTTAATAGATAAGAAATGCCTGGTAATTATAGAGATGCCTAGATCCCCACACAGGGTCCAGGGTTGGGGGAGGGCTGAGGAAACCCCTTTGGACCACTGCTGTCCTGTGGGGTTCTGCAGGATGCATTGTGATCTCTTCCCTCAGTGAGGTTCAGAAACAACCCCGAGATGCATCTCTCTTAGTAGGGGGTTTCATCTGTCACCAGGTTTTATGTTCATCCTAAAGGACAGTGATTAAAACACTCGTGGATCTCTTTAAGCAGGGCAGGGCTGTTTCCACTTTCCCACAGAAGGGACTGGAAGTATGTGCTACCACCCCCACAGCCCCCGCCAGCGCCTGCTCTCACTGCCTCCTCAGGCAGGAATAAGAACAGACCTGGAAGATACCCCCCCCCCAACCCCAGCTTGGAGACCTGGCCCACTGTCAGCCCTGGGAGACCTGGACAGTCCTCCCTCCCTCCCACAGATGCATCCCTCATGCTCGTTCAGGTTAGTGAAAGCATAGGAACCCTTCCAAGCACCTGAGGGCCTGGGATGGATTGGCTAAAGAGCTCATTTGCTGACAGTGACCCCTTCCAGAGTGGTCCCACCCCATCTGGCCAATTCTACCTCTATGAGTAATTGCACACACACAAGCAATTTTCTCTCTACTTCCTCACAAGTCCAAAAACAATTACCCAACATCTTGCTCTAATCCTACCCAGGAACCTTTTTTTCTGGCACTTTTCCCTCTCTTAGGAACCCCAAGTGTCTGTGCCTGTCTTCTCTCTTATCTGTGTATCTCCTGCCCTCCCCCCTCCTCTCCACAGTCCAGGTCAGAGCAGTGACTTGAAGACCAGATGTCCCCAGGAGTAGATGTCCTGGCAATTTCATTTTAAAGGAAGAAGGCAGAGCTATAAAGATGGCCTGGAGTGCTGTCATGTTAATACTTGGACAGCCTAGTCCAAGGTCACCTATCTTTAATATCCAGCCAGTATTGAGATGATTCCAAGGCACATCTTCATGGCCTCAGTGGTTTCCTATTCATCTTGTGAAATGGTACAGCTTTCTAGAAACTAAATGACCGAATCTGGACCATGACAATGCCATGGTTGCTAAGGCTCCTGCTTGATGCACAATCTACAATGGAGGAACACTACATACTGGCTTGCTCCCAGGCTCAAAGTCAGGTGCCTTTCTTATACAGTCCAGACCCACCTGCCTAGGGTTAGCAATGCCCAAAGTAGGCTGCTCCTCCTACCCATAGCAATAAGACAATGCCCCACAGACAAGGGGGCAATCTGAGGAAGTACTACCTCAGTTGAGGGTCCCTCTTTACAGATGTGCCAACTGGGCAACCAAGATTAGCCCTTACAGTTGTCTTCAATACAGATGAAAATTTTCAACACGTAACAGGCTATGATTGCAAATCTAAGGAAAGCCCATGTTAAAATGAAGTGGGAAGGTATGTAGATACTCAAAATGACGTTGCTCAAGGACACACAAATCTTAAAGCAGATGCATCTTGTGTGTGAAAACTTTGAAAAGGTCTTAAGCCTGCTACTTGTAATAACTGGGGCAGACAAGAATCCCTGGGGACCTGAAAGGGCACAGGTGAATCATTGATGCTTGCTTCATCTTGGGGGCCTGGCACAAAGGATGAATATTGGTTGGTTACTGTGAAGGCAGGGAATAAATGAATGACCACATTCTCGTGAGCTCCTGCAGCTTCCTGTTTCAAAGTCCACCCTAGGGACAGGACCCTCCTCCATGGCCGGCATCAGGACACTTATGGGGTTCTGGTAGCCACTGGGAAAGGGGAGGTCTGAGAATGGTTGGTATCCCAGCAGTGAGCATAGGCAGGCCTGATGCTAAAAGGTTCAGGGGTCTGAAAACCAAAAGGCAGAGGATAATGGAGGACATATGTTGCCAGATATTGCGAGGTGGGCTAGGAAAATGAGATGAGAGGCAGAAGGCCCAGCCTTCTGATAAAGAATGTGTTCTACTGTCATAGCATGATGAGGAAGTGTCCTGTAATCTCAGCCTTTCCAACCAGGAATCTGTAAGGGCTTCTGGTCTCTGGAGCCAGACTGGACTAGAGTTTGAAGACAAATGCATCCTGATGCTCACTGTTCCTCATATCCCAGCTTTTGCACCAAGCCTCTCCCAGATACCTTTTTAAACTTCTCAACCTATGTCTTAGCAAAAGTAACCTGTTTCCTGTTTTCCAAATGATGGAACTCGGGGTCTGGTAGGTGGAGGTTGACTCCCACAGCTGATCTCTATGTGATCAGCTGGTTCTGGAAACTATATCTCTCCACTCTTTCTTTCTTCCCCTGCAAGGCATCACAGGTTCCAGGGCACATATCATGGGCCTCCTCTATGGCTCCTTCTCCTCCTTGTTGAATAAAGCAGGCAGTTCACCCTGAGATCTCGAGACACTGGTACGGTATGCTTCCATTTCATCCAAAAGCCACAGCAGCTACCATGTCCCCATACTTATGGGACTTGGGCCAGGCTCGGTGGATAGACATGCAGGCCCGCTGACTACTTACCAGGAGCCTACCACACTGCCAGCTCATGCTGAAGGCCTCCTCCTTTTTGCTCACACCAGTGTCTTCAACCTCTCCCATTCCATTGCCTATTCCATTGCCACTGGTCAGCCCTTCCCTCTCCTCTACCCCAACCTAATCCCTGCATCAGGGTCAAATTCAAACCCTGTCTCTCCCACTTCATACCTTTCTAGTCATTCATCTCGGTGTTGGCAGAACATATAAATGACTGTAATATAAACAACAAAATTAGACTTAGGATAACTCCATGGGGACTGTGAGCACAGAAGGCAGAGGAGACCCAGATTTTATTTTATTAATACAAATTAGCTCCAACTCATAAAACATTCTGAATGCCAACAGAAATCTGTCTTTGGGTTGGATGGAGCTCATAAACAAACCTGCACCCTGCTTCTGAGAGTACGAGGGTAGTATGTCCTTTCCACCCTGTGTCTGAATGTGCTTGGCCCTGGACGGTTCCCCACACTTTCTACGAGGCTGACTCAGTTTCCCCATGATATCCTGCCAGCTTTCCAAGAAAGAGGAAGTTGAACTTGATTAGATTTTCTTTTATGTTCTGGCTGCTCGGTGACTCCACTCATGTTCCCACCCAGTGCTGATTTCTCTATACCCCTTAGAACCACCCTCCTCCAGCTCTGTGTAGACCTATTCTGGAATCAAGAGGAAGATGGCAGAGTATGCTCCTGACCCAAGGTTTAAGGTTGTGGGAAATGACTCTACAGAGGTGGCGTTCAAACAGATTCTGACTTGTCATTGCCCGGGAAGGGTGCTTCACAGAGGAGCCACATGTGGAAAGGCCCTGACGAAGGAACCCTTGCCAAGAGGCCAGTGCTTGTGTGTAAGGAGAGAAGAGAGAGAAGTGAGGTCAGGTGGATCATATGGAGCTGTTATGTCACTAAAGCAGCTGCTTTTTATTTGGAGTGAAATTAGTAGCCATGAAGTACTGTGTTCCAAATGGAGGACCCTGGCAGCTGGGTGGACAGTGAGTTAGAGGGGACAAAGAGAGAAGGAAATCAGAGATACAATTTAAAAGAGTATCCCCCACCCAGCAGAGACGAGTGGAGGAGGTAATTGGTGAGGCTGTATAACATGCTAAAGTAGTGTCCATCCTTTGTAGTAGCTTGTGGCAGGTCAGAAGCAAATTGTTTTTGTTGTTGTTGTTGCCTTTCATCTCACACACTGGGCTTGCCATGCCTTATTTGCATGAAACTCATTTGCATGTGATGTATCTCCATAAGGCCTCCCAGAGTGCAGTGGATGTATCAGACCAGCATTTTCCTGATTATAACTACCCGGCAGCCTCTCCCAGGCCATGAGAAAATACTCTGCATCCGAATGTTGATGTGCAGCTTCTGGAACAGCTTCACTGATGGGGATTCCAATTTCCAGAAAGTTGCCTCACTTGTCTGTCTCTTGCCTCTCACTGTTGCCGGATAGTGTCAGTTTCAGGGTGGCCTCCATGCAGTGGTGTGGCAAACTGAGGTGGTCCTCTCCTTCTCTCCATTCCTCCTTAGACCCTTTCCTTCCTGAGCGTCTCTTTGTCTGCCTGCAGGAACCGCATCAGGCTCCGGGCGCTGTGCAAACAGGCCCCTCACTCAGGAGGGGGATCTGAAGCCTCAGCTCCAGAGAAAATTCCATAATCAACTAGACTGAGTGATGTGTTTAGGAGGCCAAGGCTGATACTAACTATAATTCACATTCCCTGGGCACATAGCTCTGTAATAAAGCCGGGATGTCAGACAGCCCAGCCAAGAGCTAACATACCTGTTTGAACTAGTTTTGTGCCAAAAGAACCACGTCGGAAAAGAAAAACATTTAGCCAACTGTCTTATGCAAATGGGTGCTTTCCAGGCACGCGAAGAATGATCACCTAGCTGTGGCCATAGGGGTTTGTTAAAGGTTAACCCATGATCGCACCTTGAGCCACTCTCCTTCGATGGTCATGATGTTAACGTCCCTGTCAATACATACAGGAACGATTTTAGACCCCTCCTAGCCCACCCAGAATCAGAACATTCCCTAAACGTGTCTCTTCTCCATCCGCCTGCCGTATGTGGTGCCCGCTCCACGATGTTTGCACACCCAGTGTCAAAATATAAAAATGTTTAGCCCTGCCTGCATGGAATTAAGAAGTATGAATTTCTAAGTGACCCTGTTTAATCAAAACCTCCATTGAAACACCATTTAGCTTGCACCCCATCAGCAAATCTCAAAATACAGATTTCGCTGGTAAAACAGCCCCACGTTGCCAATCGCTAGTCAAATATGTATTTAGCCCCCCGAGAACCCTTTTCAGTAAAGCCAGCAGCTCCGGCGTGCACAATGGTTTAATCGTATATTGTTCTCTGAGTACTAACCCTTTACAAATCATACGACATAAAAAGAAAAATAACTAACATTGTAAAGACAGTAATGAGAAGTGTTGAGCTAAAGTGCCTCTTAAAGAAATCCTAATAAATTCCAGAATTTCTAGTCTTCTGGCAAGCTTTCCATTTAGAACAAAATCAATGATCAATGGTTGCAACGAGCCAGCATTAGGCTTGCATGCCTCCGGAGCAGGGAAAACTCATAGACGAAAGATGACATTTAAGGAAAAAAAGCTGACATTGAGTCCATCACTGTCATCGCCTCTGCCATAAAGCAGCTTCAAATATTAAAACATTTTTCATCTGTGCTGCATTATTGGCACCAGAAATTGTTTTCTCTCTGTCTGGTGCGCACTTGAACTGCAGCAAAGCTCCCTGGAGACTCCGGATTGTTACCAGGGCCTCATAACATATTGGCAGCTGACGCGGTGGTGTTCATGTACAGTTGCCACTCACGGGAGAGCCGCCCCTCCCCCGGTGTGCAGGCAGGAGCACCGGCAGCTGCTGCACAGGGGATGCAGCTAAGCTTGGAGGTTCAGATGAATGCCCATCCTGGGGCTGCATGTGTAACAGACCACCTTCCTCTGCCTTTGCCCCCAGCTTCTGCTCCTGTTCAGCACCAGGTCCTCATGGGCAGCCCCCCTCTTGGGAGGACACCCCCACCATGGCCCCGTGGACTTAGAAGGCTGTGGCATGAGAACAGAGTTTGTAACACTGGACAGCTGCACTGCTTTTCCTGGGTGTGAAGCCCAGACCCACGCTGTAAGCAGGGCTCTGTGTTAAGATTTGGGTAAATGAGGGTTTGGCTTCTGCACCTGCCTTTGCTGTACCTGGATGTTAATGGGAAATGATGTGCTGATTTTCAGAGACAGTCACACCTTTAGACAAGGTATCTGGTCTGGTTTGGATGATGTGTGAGGGATGTGAGCTGGGTGACTGGTGTCCCACAAGGCATGTAGGAGGGCCACTTTCATTTTTAAAAGATCCTCTTCCTCTAAGAAACACATGTTTTGGGTGTGCATGTATAGGAGATGGTTTGAGGTTCCTGGTATTGTTTCACTGTCTAACAAAAGTGGGGACTCAGAGCTTTGGGAAAAGTCACACTTGAGTGACCCTTGGTGCATCTTACTCTAGGACATTCCGGGGGGGCTCTCTCTCTCTCTCTCTCTCTCTCCCTCTTCTCTCTCCTGGATCCATACCCTTAACCTGAGCTGAGGTGTACTGCCCTGGACTCCTGGGACAGAGCTATAGTGAGTCTTTCTTGAATACTATGTGTCTCTAGAAGACAAAGCACCTTTAATATGTAGTGCTTGCCAGCAGTAAACAGAAAATGTTTTCATCCCCATTAGAGTCAGAGGAAAATGAATTTAAGGTCAAAGATTATATGCACCCTCAAACCTAGGCCAATGTAAACTAGAATTTTCAATATTTTTTTAATGGAGGAAGGAGCCGACAAATGCCAAAAAATGTCAGCCTTTGCAAAGGGGACAAATGAACAGTGCTCCATGATTGAAGCAGGGGTTTCCAAAACCTGGATGTGACAGCAAAGCACTGGACAGGTTCCTAGGAAGCAACCCCAGGCTTGCACTCAAAGTTCTGGTGACTCTGGCTTCAGTATTTATGCCAAGGCCCTGTGCCCACCAGCAGGGTACCCAGGGTTCTTGTGCAGATCTGACAGCTCAATGAAAGGGCGGAGATTAAGGGCAGAAGGCACTACTACCTTAACCCTTCAAAGTGCGGTGCCCGTGCCTCCCAGGTGCTGGAGACCCACTCTGCATTCCAGGAAAGAGATCGACCCAGGCTGTAAGGAATCTCATAAATATGTATGTGTAGTATATATTGGTCAAAATATAATACAAAAAAATTTCAGAAAGAACTGCAGATCAGGAAAAACAGGAGAGCTAGAGCATAGGTTTTAAAGTGATTACATTAAGGAAATGGGGTTCGAGTGAGAGCCAGGTCAATGTATAGAGCCCACTTTTTCCAGGCACAAGTACATCCTTCTATTCTATCTTCCCAAGCTTCCCGTAGACTGTCTGTCTTGGGCAGATGGCCTTGCAGAAGGTTCCTTCATTGGAAAGCCTACCTACCCTTCTGATCCATCTCAACTCCAATCGCCACCGCCAGCTCTGAGAGCCACCCAGGTTGGTTCTACCATCAACAGCCTAGGTGACTTGGAAGTTGGTACAGTTTGGGTGTTGTGAGTGTCCCAAAAGGCTCCTGTGTGGATATCTTAGTCCTCAGTTCAGTCCGTGAATCCAGTCATACAGATGGAGGTCATTGACCCAATCCATGGATAAACTTGTGGTTTGATGACACTGATGGGGTTTGATGAAACTGTGGCAGTTGGGGCCCGATTATCGGAAGCAGGTCACTAGGAATGCACCTATCCTTCCCTGACTCTTCCTTGGCACAGGATCGCTGCTTGCTGGCTGCCTCGAGGCAAGCAGCTTTGTTCTATTATGCCTTCTTGCGACGATTCTTGGCCTTCCCACTGAATGTGCATCCTTTAAGATGCTTTGTTTGGGCATTGGTTGCAGCAACGAAAAACTTTCCAGTAGCCATTGGGGTTCAGTTTTGTTGTCGTTTATTTGTTCGTTCGTTTTTATCCGTTCAAGAGATGAAACATCCAGGACAAGATAAGGTGAATAAGGCAGGACGGCCTCAGCAAACAGCAAGCCCAAACTCTGGCTCTGGACTGGCTAAGTCACTTTTCACAAAGCTTTGTGCCCCTTGGCTGACTGAACGGTGTGCAAAGGGCTAGTCCCAGCCCCCAGAGACATGTTGAGCATGCTCTTTCTCATACTCACTTCCGTGAGATCCAGAGCTTCGGCACCATCTCTGGACTTCTGACACTTCCCAAATCTCTCTCTTTCCATCAGCACAGAAGCACCCTACTATAGAGTCTTCATTCTTGGAAAATAATGTGTGAGCCTCTCATGGAGGAGTAGAGCATGGTAGCTCATGACTAGAACCCCAGAATTCGGAACACTGTGACGAAGCATCTCAAGTTTCAGGGAGCCTGAGCTTCCTAGTGAGTGTGAGGCCAACCTGAGCTATGTAGGCCTTGTTTCAAAAAAGGAGGGTGGGGCAGAGCTGGATTTAACTCAGACTCAGTGATAGAACACAGCCTCACATGTACAAAGCTGAGTCCCATCCCTGGTACTACAAGACACTAGGATCTGCAGAGCCCCCTAAGGAGATCATAGCCACAGCAACCAGTGGGAGGTGATGGGGGAGACTTCGCCATCTCCCTCAGCCAGCATACAGGGTCCAACTGACCTAAGAATAAGACAGTGGGCTCCCCCACTCCTCCAGCAAGCAGAGTGTGTGGGAACGAACAGGAGATGCAGCCAGGTGGAGGGAGACAGACATCTCACGCCTGCCACCTCTCAGCCCACCCAAGCAGGTTCCAGCTTCCCTGCCTGTAATAACAGCCCCCACAACACAGGAGCAGCAGCTAGCAACATGCGGTTTTGGCACTCAGGCATCGGAGAGTGGATTACCGGGGCCTTTCGAGGCAGGGGAAGAGGAGAGAAAGAGCGAGAGACAGGAGACCACACAGGGAGACTGTGCACAGAGCCCGCCGCAGCCATCTGCCACGACTTCACATGCCGCTCCAGAAACTGACAGACACTGCTTTAGCAAAGCCCAGCCCGTCAGATGAGTCAATCAATCAAAAAAACTCTTATGAAACTTAATCATAGAGGGTCGTGTTAGGGAGTGGGGAACAGATTAAATTACCACGGTATTAGATACGGGAAATGATTTCTGTCAAAACCATCTTTACTGCAATTATAATATGTTAATTACGTATTTCATTAAGTAAGTGGATTAGAGTCTGCACAGATGAAATCACGTGGAGGCTTTGAGTCATTTGCCGAGTGTGGTGGGAGGACTCCTGTGAACGGAACCCGGTTAATTCGGAAAACTTTCACAAGCAAAGCATGATTCCTGACTGTCTTTAGTGGCCCTCTCCTCAGTCCCTATGGAGGAGGACTCTTTCTTCGTTGCTCTATGGACCTCTGAGGGGGCAGAGTGGTGTCCATAATATTAGAAGATACAGACACCTGTAATATCTTCTCTGTTGACAGCATCCCGGAAGTCCTTGGGCTGACGACTGCTGGTGAGAAGTAGATGCTTCAGAGAATAATCACCATGGCTAAGCCAGTGCCTTCCATCTATATCCTTGGGTATCCAGGTATGTACCTGTCTCTTTTGTGTCCATTCCTTTCCACACAACCACCATCTATGTCGAAGAGAGCTTTCATGAGATTTCATTGTAATATACCACCAGACAAGATAGTTCACAGTCCATTGGGCAGATACACCAGATGTGTTCTAACGTATTTGAAGCCAACTCATTTAGTCCTCTCTCCCACTGGGCCCTGCTGTGATGGTTAGGCCATACAGAAAGGAGGAATATTTGTTTTAAACTTGTATTATGTTTTACAGAATGTGTGTGTGCCTGTGCATGTGTGTGTGTGTGTGTTTGCATGTGTACCTACATACATGTAGACATCACAGGCCCATACACACATCACAGGACAGTTTACAGGAGTCTATCCTTTCCTTCTGCCACATGGGTCCTGGGGATCAAACTCAAGTCATAAAGCTTGGTGGCAAGCTCCTTTACCCATGAGGCTACCTCTCTGGCCTAATAGTTTCCATGATGGAATCACACCAATGGTGGAAGGCACTACCATTGACAGGTTGACATGCTTGCTCCTCCACACATGGACCCTGACTTCAACTCCCCACTACACTTCAGAATCAAGCTGTCAAGGAAACACTTGACATGTCTGCCTAAGGATACAGAGGCCACTGAGCAACAGACTTTTGAAGATTCCTTCCCCTGCCTCTGAAACTCCTCCAGGGCCTAAGATACAGTTGAGTCAAACAAACAAAAAGGAAATAAGAGTGAATAGTTACTTTTCAAGAAGGGAAATTATCACCAGATCTTGTGGCACAGACCTGCAATGCTGGCTACTCAGGGGGCTGAGGAAAAACTGCCCGGGCAATCGGACTCAAGAATTGTCTGGGCGATAGAGTAAATTCAAGGCCAGTCTGAGAAATTTCAGGAATCCTTGTCTAAATATAAAACGACACAAAGAGGTCTGAGGCTATAGCTTAGTGTCTCAGTGAGTACAAGGCCCTAAGTTCAAGCCCCGTTATAGATGGATAAATAGATGATAGATAGATAGATAGATAGGTAGATAGATAGAGAGATAGAGAGATAGATAGACAGATAGATAGACAGACAGTAGATGATATATAGATACATAGATAAATACATAGATGATAGATACATACATGCATATATAAATTTTAGATATATGATAGATGGACAGACAGAAGATAGATAGATAGATAGATAGATAGATAGATAGATAGATAGATAGATAGATAGATA
>NW_026596158.1:5837611-5867833 GCF_907164565.1 Psammomys obesus | reverse complement strand
ATAGATAGATAGATAGATAGATAGATAGATAGATAGATAGATAGATAATGCATTAGAGATATAGTGTCACTCGGTGACAGAGCAAGGTAGTTGTCTCAAAGTGTATCTAGCATTAGTAGGGTATTTAGTGATGGAAGTATACCTAGGTGTGGGACTACTGCTCAGTGGAAGAGTACTTATCTAGCATGCATGAAGTCCCAGGTTCAATTCCCAAGCACTGCCAGAAAAAATAAAAATAAAGGAGAGGTATCAAATGCATATAAACTTCCTGGGTCCCTTCGCATTCATTCATCAGTAATAACCACTAGGAAGTTTGACAAAGAGGGGAAGGAGAGGAGGCAGAAGAACGGGCCTGGCTGGAGTGCATGGCTGTGTAAGTGACGGGAAAAGGTTGGCTGATTTGATGAAAACCCCATCAGCCTCTCAGGGGAGATATTACTTTCCTCATTATTCTACTGATTGGCCTTATTTCATCTGAAGAATGCTGCGTGGTCCTTACAGGCCTGGCAAACCTCTTTAACAATATCCAGGAAAAAAAATCCATCACCTCTTTAATCGAAACAAGAAAATTAACTGGCATCTTTTTCTTTCTCCGGAATCCTGGAGAGAGTCACCCCAAAACCGTTTCTTCTGAGCCATTCTCCCACTTCTCAGCCCCCAAAAGGCTGGCTTCAAGGCTGAACACAGGATGGTGGAGGGAGGGGCTTATTCTCCAATATGGCAAAGACCAAGGATATTTTAAAAGAACAAAGGTTCTGGCTGGGACGCCTCCACTATCCTGCGCATAGAAGCCAAACCCTAACATTATTGGCTGGTTCAGATTGAACACATTTTCCAGAGGGGATTCGCCATGATGTGGGAAGGCCCATCTGATCCCTCACACTACCTGGGGCTTCACCCCCCCCCCCCACCTACCCCCAACAACAGGGAAGGAAGCACAAAACACTTGTGAAATTCAGGCTGAGGCTGGCATTATCAATGGCCTGGAGCTTGCAATAACTGCTAATTAAGTGCATTTTTTCATTATTCTTTAGCAAAGAGGTAAGATTTAATGATGTAAGTTAACAATGGATGATAATTTAAAGTGGTGACAATACTTTAATTATTCACACACACACACAAAAGTTAACTTCATAACTTAGTTCTTTGTCAGAGCAAGCTCGTTTAAAATATTTTGAACTGTGCATACAATTATCACTTAGACTCTTTCCTTCATGGCTTTGTAGAGACAAAGAGTCAATTCTCCCTGTAAATTTCTCAGGAGACAGTTCTACAGACTGAGAACTCTGACTTGTAAAACAAGAAGGAAAAGGAAAGACAGAAAGGAAAAGTCCCACTATGGAGGCCTGCCTGCAAGTTTCCTGAGGGCTCAGACATAGAAAAGTGGCTCCGCTATTGGAATGGGAGGCAACTCCCCTGGCAGAAACGTGCTCATGTGTGTACATGTATGAACATGTGTGTGCACTGGAGGTGTAGCCAGTGCTCCTGTCCTTTGTTATCCCATCTTAGGGGCCTGCTTTTGTGTTTGCTGACATGACTTTCCAGAGTTGGGGATGGCCTGTGGAGTGAGAGAGTACCTCCAGGGTAAGTGAGAAAGAAAGGAATAGCCCCATACTGGAAGGGGGGTCATGATCTTGTACTCAGAGCCTTCAGGTGGCCTTTGACAATATTATAGTCAGACCAGAGCCCTAACCCTTGCCCAAGGATGCTGAGATACCTGGTAGCTATTTTAAAATTGGCCAGGGTTGTTTCTCTCAAAAGGAGTTTGGGAAAGCAGCAGGATCGTGGTTACCCTTCCTGGGTTGCCAGGCACCAAAAATGCAAATGCCTAAGAAACACAGCTTCAGGGAGGAAAGATCTATTTCGGCTCATGGTTTCAAAGGTTCTATTCATCACTACCAGCTCTTTTGTTTCTGGGTAGAACATCCTAACAAAAGAGGGCATGTGGAGCAAGAACCTACCCACCTCATGGCAAGTAGGAACCAGAGGAGGAGAACATAGGAAGGGAACAGACTTCCAAGGATACACCCACAGTGACCTACTTCCGTCAGTGAGCCCCCAACCTTTTGCTGCCTCCCAGTAACGAATCTGCCAAGGCATTCATTCTTTGGTTATGTCAAGGGCCTTGTGATCTCACTATCTCTAAAAGGGTCACCACAAACACTCCCTAAGTGCTTTGCTAACCTGATAGGTGTCTTCCATCCAACCAAGCCCGTAATCAAGGTGGACCATCACTTTTTCCTGTACTAGAACATCCCCTCAGCCTGTGGAACCAAAGAAATGGACTCTATGCTCAGATCAACACAGCACTAGTGTTCAGGCTTCGAAAATCCTATATTACTTTCATACAGAAATAAAATCTCCAAGCCATCAAAGCTGCGGATATCAGTAATATCTAGGTGAGCAAATGCAGCAGCTTCTCAGCCTGTGTGTGTCATGGGTAACTCACTCCTCAGTATGTTTCCTCATGGGCTGGTTTTATAGATCAGGAGCTCTTGGGTCAAAGTCATAACAATCCTGACTTTGGGGGTTCTTCTACTTACTACGATCTGTGACGCAAAGCTTAGTGATACTGATGACATAAAAGAGTGGTACAGCATTCTTCCTTGATTGTTTTTCCTAAGTGGCTCAGCAGTAGAGCACCTGCCTACCATGTACAAGGTGCTAGGATCAATCTCATCACCACCAGAAATCATAGCAACAAACAAAAGCCAGTGTAATCCACTACGCTGGCAGCCGCTGCTTACATATTGAGTTTACCATATCTTTTGATTACATCTTGCACCCTTTGTTTGATTTAAGCTCATGCTTTCTCCCCATCATAGCCCTAGAAGCAATAGATTATGTCATATAGATGTTAATATCTTTACATACTATATTCTTATAATTATTATATATTTTGTATATAATATACATTTATATATGTTGTTTATTGCTGCAGTTACTAGAGTATAATTTATATAAGATATGTTTATTCTTATAGATAACTTACATGGCCCAGAACATACTATATAAGTTTATGCAGGTACACTGTGTTTGCACATGGTTGAAACTACTGAGTCACACATGTCTCTGAATTATCATCAACTGACATGTGACTATAGTTTTTCCTTTCTTCATTTAGTAGGTATGATAACACAATTGAACTAATGGGGAGCCTACAACCTACCCTGTGTAGTGTAGGATTACATTTTTTAACCTACTTTATTTGGGGTTCCTTAAGCCTCTACCTGCTTCCAACCCTCCAACCCTAGGTAGGAGAGAATGAATGTTAGTAGGTACAGAGGATGTACCCCCAGCAAACCAGCAGCAGCTGCAAATGCACAGCAGAACGAATCAACAACCCAGAAATCCAACAATCCAGCAATCCAGTAATCTGACAATCCAGCGATAGCAAAAGCAGCAACAAGGACCAGCAGAAACAACAGCAGCTTTATTGAATTGTTCTCCAAAGTGTTCCCTCTGGATGTAAAGCTATGCATTCTCTCTCTCTCTCTCTCTCTCTCTCTCTCTCTCTCTCTCTCTCTCATTCTCTCTCTCTCTCTGCTTCTATTTATACCTTCTCAGAGTCCTTTTTCAGCTGGCAAAAATCACACCCCCTGCACGAGGCAGTTTCCTGCTGACAAGGATCATGTACCCTCTCACAAGGCTGGATCAGCTGACAAGATCTTGAGCCTGAGCTGCTATCAGATATGGACAAAACATTCCTACATCCCATACTTGGGACTACAACAAAAACATAGCCACACAACACAGCCAAAACTTCCACTACAGTGTAGACTAAGGTAATGACCTCTATTCAGCTTTACTATCTCCCTTAATTCTTTTTTGGACAACCTGTCTGTGGCTCCTCCATTAAAGTTTAGGGCAAACTTGTCTCACGTAGCAGTCTAACCTCGAATGGCTGATTGTGTACTCCAAACACCAATTTGATCCAAACAACCAAGAGACACAGATATGTCCAGTTTCAGACATTCTGGCCTTCATCCTCTGAGGACATGCATTCCATCAGGAAAGGCAGTTCTCAACCATAGAAAAACACGGCTTGGGCTTGTTCCTTTGCCAGAATTTTCCAACATAACTTGCTGGCTCAAAATGACCATCTTTTTGGTGACTTGTGTTTGAGGACACCATTTCTGAATCTTGGAACCTTATTCATTCGTGCATTTGTGGGGCAGTTTACAGAGAATCCACTCTGATCACCAGTATGGACTGAACAGTCCAGAGCTACTCTTTCAAATAGCTGTGCCTTCAGTGCACCTCAGAGCGCATGTCCTTTGCTATCACTGTTTACAGAAGGGCATTGGATAGCAGTCAGACATAAGTTCACTCTTTACTTTTGTATGTCCTTCATGACTTGACATCTGTTTCAGTCTTGCAGTGAGCCATCCCTCACTAGCCCCATCCTTCCAGTCATTTTCTGAGCCATCAGTTATATGACAAGTATCAGAAAGAAACTATTTGAGTGGAGGAAGACTCATTTGGCTCATGGCTTCAGAGTATACAATACGTGGCTGGCTGAATCAAACTTTTTTTGGACCTCTCCTAAGGCAGATATCATGGCAGAAAGATAGGGTGGAGAGAAATACTCTTATCATATCAGTTTGGAGGAAGAGAGAGGAAGGGAAACAGGGAGAGGCCACATACAAGATATACCTTTCAAAATCACAGTCCAGTGACCTACATACTCCAACCAGGCACCACATTCCACAATCCTATACCCTCCCAATCATCAATTCTGGATTTTAATCCATCACAAGAACAAAGAATCGTTAGGTGAGAGCCCTCATGATCTCATCATGTCCATATATACCATCACAGACACACCCAGAAGAGTGTTTTAATAATAACCTAGGCAACTTTCAATCCAGTCAAGTCACAAGTCAAGATTGGCTATAACAGGTGGCTGGGAGATAGATCAACAGTTAGGAACGCTTGCTGCTCTTCCAGAGGACTTAAGTTTGGTTCTCAGCATCCACTGCAGGTGGCTCCTAACTGCTCATAACTCCAGCTCCAGGATATCCTACGCCCTCTTCTGGTCTCCATGGGCACTGCACTCATGTGGAAACACACATACACATACAGGAATATAATAAAAATAAAACTTTTAGAAAATATTATCTATCACTACATCCCAATGGCTTAGAACCCAAGCGGCTTCCTCCAGCTCCTTGGAGCAGATCCCATCACAGTCCTGTTAACGTCATTGTGAATAAGCATACACACATACACAGTAGGAAGATACAGTTAGTGAAAGCCTAGTAGTCACATTGCTTTGCACCTCTTTCACCCATCAGCCTCACCTATTACACTGTGAAACTGTTGAAGATGAGGCCACAGAGTGAAGAGCTCAGTTCCTGCAACATCGTAAGCATAGTAAGTAAGTAATAAAGTGACATAGTAAGAAATAAAGTAAGTAATAAGGTAAACATAGTAAGTAAGTAATAAAGATAACTGACAGCTTCTTCTTCCTGTAGGTGGACTGGAGTGACTCATGAACATGGTTACCTAGTTTTTTGACCAAGCAGACCCTACAAAAATCACACAAATCAAAAGCTTCAAACTCGAATGATGGTGCATACCTTTTATTCCAGCACTTAAAGGGCAGAGGCAAGAGATCTTTGTAATTTGTGGTCTTAATAGTGAGTTTCTGGCCAGCCAGGGATACAGTGAGTCCCTGTCTCAAATACATACACACATACATACATACATACATACATACATACATACATACATACATATACATACATGCACACACATGCACATAATCTTCATATTCACCTTGAGAATACCCAGGAAATTTTCAAGAACATCAAGAGTACTATTCTGGTTAGCTTTTTGTCAACTTGACACAAGTTGGAGTCATATTGGAACTTACCGGTTTCTAAGTAATTCTGTGGGGCATTTTCTTAATCAGTGCTTGATGTGGGGTTGTCCATACCACTGTGGGTGATACCACCCTGGGCTGACAGTCTGTCCTGGTTGTATAAGAAAGCAGTCTTAAAAAGCCATGGCTTCTGTATCAGCACCTGCCTCCAGGTTCCTGCCCTGTTAGAGTTCCCATCCTGACTTCCTTTAATGAACAACAGTGCTGTGGAAGTATAAATCACTTTGGTTATGGTGTTTTGCCACAGCATTGGAAAACCCAACTAAGACACTCCCCAAATTGTTTTTGGTCATATTGTTAACCACAGCATTAGACGGCAAACCAAGTCAAGTACAAATATCCAAAACCCACAAAGTATCTGAAAAAAAAAAAAATGACACACTTCAAAGAAGCAAGTGTGTCATTCTGGTAAGGTTAAAGGTGAAGCCAGGAAGATGTACCCAAGCTACACAGTAGTGCTGGTCACAGGATCAGTGCCCAAAAAGAGTGCTGAATGAACAAAGTACCAAAATGTACTGCCAAACTCGTAGAACTCATGGCTGAACTCATGTAACCAAGATGATCCTCACTGAGAAGGAACAAGCTGTTGCTATGTCAGGGAAGGAGTGTGCGCAGAAGAAAGAGACACTCTCTAAGAAACCAAAGAAACAAGACCTTTGGGCACAGGCGAGATTTAGCATAAAATAAATGCAAGTGAAAGTTTGAAAAATTAAACGACAGATGTTTCCAGTTATGTGTTCTGCCTATTGCTTACCGTGACTTCCTCTAACTTGAATTTGTGCTTCAGGACCGGTCTTTTATCAGTTGTAATTAGGGAGGTATTATAAGTTTCCCCAAGCACCTCGGACACAACAAATTTGCTGGTTAATCTCCACTGTCCCTCTTATTTGACTAGGAATCACTTAGGAGACATGCTACTAGATGTGATAAAACAGGGATGACCCATCCTGAATATAAGTGGGCCCAAGGCATGGGCTAGAGTACCAGACTTGATAAAGAAAGAGGAGGGAGTGAACTGAGCACATGGTTTATCTTCCCTTGCTTCCTTCCTGGGGATGCAATGTGACCAGGAGCCTGCTGCCCCTGCTGCCATGACTGCCCCATTGGGATGGATAGGGCTGTACATTTGAACACTGACCCAAAACACACCTTTCCTTTCCTAAGCTGTTGTATTCTATGAATTTGGTCACAGAACCGAGAAAAGGAACTAATACAACAGGTCTCCAATAACTGTGTCAAATGGTTGAATGGCTGGGGAGTGGGGACAAAGGGAGAGAGGAAAATTGCAGAAGTTAGCAACAATTCTGGACCAAGTGCATTTTTCTACTTTATGCCTACTGTGAAGGCAAACTAGACGTTTCCGGGAGGTTGTACATGCTCCTCCACCAGATCTGGTGTGCATCAAGCTTAAGCTGAAGCCAGAAGATCAGGTGTCTGTCTGATCTTCTGCGGCAAGAGCGTTGACTCCTGGATCATTATCCACCTGCACAGGTTCAGCAATCTCGATGGGAGCACCATCTTTTCTAGGGATCACACCTCTGAAACGATGTTATAAGGCTAAGAAATTGATTTCCCGTGTTGCAAAATCATTCCCAGGTCATCAGTGTCAAAGCCAAGCACTTTGTGGATTTCTTTCTTTCTTTTTTTTTTTTTCTTTTTTTCTTTAAAGATAAAGTGCAGTCTGTTTTTATGTTGAACCTAAGAAGGAACTATGAAATGCAAGGTCATCCATCCCTACATGCTGTGGCTTAACACACACAGCAGGCTGACTGCCCTTTCCTTAAACTATAGCCTCAAGCATCAACCTCCAACATACAAAGAGCCAAGGACCAGCAGAAGGAGGGTGTAATGGTGAGAACAGGATTGGCAGATACCACCTGCTTTCAGGTGTCACCAGGCCCAAGAGTCGCTTGGGTACAAAGGGATAATAATGGATAATGGGCATTGTTCTACTTTGGGCAGAGGGTCGATTGGGAGGAGCAGGTGAGGGAGCAATCGAGCTGAAAGCATGCTGACTTCCCCAGCAACTTTTTAGAGGAATTTAACTTCAGGAAACTAGTGCAGGCGGACCTGAAGATTGCTGTGTTGAAAAGTATACGCTGGTGCTTTTAATTCTGGGTAATGGTTTCAAAGCTATCTCATCTTCCCTGGCATGGTGGACTAAAAGTTCTTGCTAGGCTTGAGCCGGACAAACTACCAGTCTCAGGACTAGCTGGGCGACACAAACTGAACTCCATGGGGAAACAAAACAGGAGAAATATCAAAGTTGGGTGGGAAAGAATGGGAAGAGTAAGGCGGTATGCTCAAAATAGAATATGAGATTTTATAATATAAAATTTCAAACAATTAATAAAAATATTGCTTTAAAAAAGAGTTCTTGCTATATTTAAAGAGTTGAGTCCCATGTAGTAGCTAGAATAGAGGTCCAAAAAATGAGGTTAGAGGAGCAGATCCTGTCCTCTTGATTTTGTAAATAAAGTTTTATTGGTAAGCATCTGTGTGGACTCATGCATGTCAAACCTATGATGACTTTTATTCCAGGAGGAAAGAATTAAGGGGTTGTGATAGAAAGTAAATGGCCCCAAAATACTTTCAAGATCCTAAAATATGGCCTCTCTAGAGTGGCATAGGAAAAGTACACAAATTTCTTTTAAAGCGAGGTAGTGAAAATGGTATTACAGACAGGAGGCCGATTACTACATGATGTTCCATGGAATTAAGTGAACAAAACATGAAAACATATGTGGGAAAAATATGGGAAGATGGCCAACCTAATTCATCATTCTGCTTGGGGGAGCTGGTGAGAAATGGACTTGGGTTTGTGGCAGTCCTTCACCCTTTCCATTGCGCTGATTCAAAATGACACATACATCAAAACTACGCTCCTTCTAGAGCTGGTAAAGAACCTAAGATACAGGTTGCAGTGGATAAGGCATGGGCTATTTTTGTTTGGCTAGTGTGATGGGGTCTCACTAAGTATGCCAGGCTGGCCTTGAACTCACAGAGATCCACTTGCCTCTGTCTCCTGAGTACCCAGATTAAAGGCATGAACAAATCATGTGCTAATTTTGTATTCCCTGTCCTCTTCATTCCCCGGTTACTGTCCGGGTATATTGAACCACCTGTCAGTGGCAGACATGTGGACTAAAGCTAAAAACAGACAAACTATCCCAGATGGATGAACAACTTGGGGCTTACAAGGGAAGTATAGAATTTGGTCTGCTCAATTCTCCATCACCACTGCTGACATCCTCACTCAGCTGGGGCTTGTCAGAGAGGCAGGCACCATCCAAACAGCCCCAGACGCATGTGGTCATTAAGCACTTGCAATGTGACTAGGCCAAAATAAAACAGATTGTCAATGGAAAACAAGTACAGGATTTCAAAGGCTTAATGCACTTAAAGAAAAAAAAAATGCCATAGATCCCATTAATAATTTGCCATATTGATTGCACGTTGAAATGATAATATTTGGTATATTGGTGTACTCATTTCCTACCCTGACTATAAAAAATTACTGCCAACTAGGTGGCCTTAAACAGCACTCTTTTATTATTGCACCGCTTTGAGGGCCAGAATGCCAACGCAGGCCTTACTGGGTGTCGAGGTTTGAGTTTGAAATGTCCCTCATAGGTATGTGTGTTTGAATGCTTGGTTCTTGGGTTGTGGTGGCTGGTTTAGGGGGAAGCTTCAGGAGGTGGATTCTATCTGGGGGAAATGGCTAACTAGTGATGTTAGGTCTTTGGAGATCATAAACCCACTCTGCTTCCTTCTGTTCTCTCCGCTGGAAGATAGACTGAGCCTTCTGAAACCATGAGATAAAATGAGCCTTTCCTCCCTTAAGCTGTTTATGTGGGTTGGGTGTTTGGATCACACTGATTCAAATGTAACTAATGCCTCAGGGCAAGGTCAGTGTACCAGGAGTTGGGGGGAGGGGAATAGTGTGCTCCAGGACAGTCTCTTTGTGAATTTTCGAGGCTCAGGATATCCCAGAACTGCTTGTCTGGTCACCCAGTTTCAAAGTCAATGAGAACAAGTCCATATGTATTTTTCCTCTTTGCTTCTTAATGCAGAAAAAGAAGTCTACACCTCCCTTTTTATGGCTAAGAGCTCCCATAATCACAGTGGGTTACCAAATCCCCCGGATTTTGTCTATCTCTAAACCAACCCCTAAACTGGGCATTGTAGCACATACTTTTAATACCAGAACTCAGGAGGTAGAGGCAGGTGGATCTCTGTGAGTTGCAGGCCAGCCTCACATACATAGGCAGTTCTAGGCCAGCCAGAGCCTCAAAAGCAAACAAGGCCCCCTCAAAAATAAACAACAACAGAATCACCGCCAATAGCAGCCTAGATTAATTCCACAGCCCTGAATAGGATTACCATAGGTCTTTATTTTGCATCTCACAATTGACCTAAATAAATGATTTTTTTTCTTGGTTAATTTATTTTGCATACTAGTAATGAAAGTCAGTAGGGATGCCCTAGCCCCTCACTGGGAGACTCTAGGCAGGTACTCTACCACTGAACCATACCCCAGCCCCTCACTAGGGAATTCTAGGCAGGGGCTTTACCACTGAGCCACACCCCAGCCCCTCACTGGAGGATGCTACATAAGTACTGTAGCACTGATCAAACCATTTATCCTTTTGTTTTCCAAGGCAAGAAAGGTCTCACTATGCTATTATGTTCTTAGACTGACCAGTAAGTCACTGTGTAACCAGGGCTGGTCTTGAATATATATCTTCTGCCTCAGCTTCCTGACTAATGGGATGACAAGCATTACTACCTATTGTCTTGTTCTACATTCTTTAAAAAGAAAATTGATGTGGACCCAGAAGGCTTCCATGGCATCTCCACTAGGCAGACTGGCAGCATATAGGCTTGCTTTGCCCACCATAAATGGCTTTGAGGATCAAGGGGGTCTTATAAGTCACATTTGAAGTAAGAAGGATCACCCTTGAGCCCACAGACATGAACAATACAACAGTAGCTCACACCTACCAAGAGGCTTATGCTGGGCCAAGCTCTGGAATACTGTGTTAATTTCTTTCAACTTCATAAAAAGTCTGAGAAAGAAACTGTTGTTATTTATGTTTCACGAGAAAGGTTGCTGAAGAACAGAGAGGGTTAGCAACTTGTTGAAAGCCACACAGCCAAGGAGGAGAAGTGTCCATTTAAGAACTGAACTTAAATTCTATATCAGGTGTTTGTTCTTTAGGTTGCACGAACTAGACAGGTCCTCTGTAGAGCTAGCTGGTGATCTCAGACCCACCAGGCACTGTGTTAGAAAACTTCAAATGGCCCTACTTCTGCCTTGCAGAGTAATAACTAGGTATCTAAGTACTGATAGTAAAGTGAGTTTCACAGGATGCCTCATGCTGGGCTCTGCCATCACTACCTCCCCACTCTAGGGGTACAGCTATGGAGAGGATTTAGGGCCCACTCATGCATGATTTCCCTCAGACAGACATCAGAAGGCCAAGAGATACAGAAAAGGTCTCATCTGCCAAGGTCTTGAAGGAAAGGACAATTTGGTTACATACACACACTCTGTATACAACCACCCAAAACACACACACACACACATACACACACACTATAGACTCGAAATCCCAAAACCTTTCCATGCTTAAAATATGTGCGTTTGTTCAGCTGCAGATACATACTTTAAACATCTTTTTACATATGCTGATGTGTGTAAGTTTTTCACACACATGCTTCCCTTTCTCTTTCACCTTAGACAATTCTTTTACTCCTTCAAATGAGCTCTTTTTATTGTTGTTCTTGAGAAGGGAGGAAATGGGGGAGCCGGCATCTTATTGAGAAGCCTAGGCTGGTCTCAAGCTCCTGGTCTCCAGTGACCACCCTGCTTCTGCTGCCTGTACCTAAGACTCCATGTCCAGCTGCTCCAGTAACACCTGTACAGCTTGAGATGTCCTCGCATGCCTCTAAGTAAGTGACATTTTGTTTAACGTCCATTCTTTCATAAGCCACGTGCGGTGGCATGCCCTGTGAGCCCAACACTCAAGAGGTTGAGGCAGTAGGTTCGAGAGTTCAAGGTGAGATATGGATATGGATCACTAGTCTTTTTAAAATATTAACAGGGGCTGGAGAGAAGTCTCAGCAGCTCAGAGCACTTACAGCCCTTGCAGAGGACCTGAGTTCAGTTCCCAGCACCCACATCAGGTGGGTCACAACAGCCTGTGACTCCATCTCCAGGGGACCTGAAGGCCTCTTCTGGTCTCTTTGGGCACCAGCACACAGGTGGTACACATAAACTCTCTCTCTCACCACATACAAATAAAAACTTAAAACTCTCTAAAAGGCAAAAGCAAAAATGTTAATAAGTCACAGAGATCTGTGTGCTTGTGTGTATATATGTTTCTGATGTACAATAGCCCTCATCTTCACCCATGTGGCCATGTGCCCATACCTACCTACAAGTATACCAAAGTATGCCACCAAAGGGAACAGTTTTTACATTCTTATTGTTCTTTTAATGACCCCATGCATACATACATCAAAATTCAGTCATATCCACCCAGCGTCACCCCTCCAATTCCCACAAGGCAGCACTCCACATGTCCACCTCTGAACTTCCGTCATCCTGGTCCTTTGGTGCACGAGTGTGGGGAACTCACTGACACCAGTCTATTCGAGCAGAAGCCCCTGAGGGACTGAGGTGCCTGCACACCTGGACTACGCCGTGTTCACGATCCTGGGGTAGTCGCTGTGCCTTTATCTTCTGTAAGACCCAGGGACCTGTACTGTACAATCTTTCTCATTGGCTAAGAACTTCACTGAGAACAAAGGACTCCAGAGGCTTACTAGGATCAGTTTGAGGGAGCATGACCTGGGTAAGCAAGAGGGTGACTGACTGGAGGGGCAAGTGAGTGGTACGTGAATGGAGGAGAGGAGGAGTGAGTGGGTGGGTGGGGGGGGTGGATGGATGGATGGGTGGATGGGTGGATGGATGGATGGATGGGTGGGTGGGTGGATGGTGGAGGGGTGGATGGATGGATGGGTGGATGGGTGGATGGGTGGGTTAGTGGTGCCTGAGTGGATTCGGTGGATGAATGAATGCCTGAATGGATGATCAGATGAGTGATGTGAGAATGGACGGGTAGGCAAGCAGGTGCCTGAGGGGATTTGAGGTGATGGTGCTTGAATGGGTAGGTAGGTGAGTGATGTGTAGATGAATGGCAGGTCAGTAGGTCATTAGCAGATAGAGGTCATATTGCCCGCAGCAGAAGACTGGAGATGGCATTGAATTGATAGCCCCAAGAGAGATAAGACAGTTTTGCTGTGAAAGGCCTGGAATTCTGATTTTAAGCACCAGATGGGGTGCTGTTAAGTGGTTGGATCATGAGGATTAATGCCTCGATAAGTCCATAGCTTAAAGATTGGAGGCAGGAGATCGCTGCTGGCATGGCCTTTAGGGCTGTAGCCTCCTGTACCTGGAGATTTCTCTCTACCACGATCCTCTTTCTTACCATACATGGACCCAGGAGTAGTGGAGCCAACTGGCCATACTTTGAGCCCCCTGAAATAGAGCCAAAGCAAATCTCTGATCCTTTAACTTCTATCCTTGGGTGTTTTGTCACAGCAATGTAAAGTAGCCAACCCAATGACTAACCCAGAATATCAACACTGCCATGCATAGACACTGGAGGCCACCATAATTTGCATCTACTAACCATTGTGAAACCACGGCTCCACTAGCTGTCTAGAAGGCAGCCAGCAAGAACAACGGAAAAGGTGAAGATTCTAGGTAGGTAAGACTGAATATTAATCACTAACCCAATGATAAAGGGTAACGATCATGAGCATCAAGCCCAAAATGTTTGTCTGTGCTTCCTGCTGCCCCAGGCTCAGCATAGAAAGGTCCTGTGCCTAGTCATTAATGACAAGCTGGAGGAAGAGGCATCAGCCTAGAGTCAGGGCCTCTTGAGATGGCGCAAGAGTTCATCTCCTATGACCAAAGTCTGCTACGTTTCCAGCAATATAGTTTCATCACTGAGTTCTGGTGGACTGTGGCAAAAGCCTACATTGCTTTGGAGCCCTCTGGAGACTCCTTGCCTAATAGCTCGTAGGGAGGAGTCCCATACTTGCTACTGGGTTGTAGGGAAAGGGGATGTCCTTTTCTTTACTGGTGTAGGCACAGGTAAGTTGCTACTGCTCCTCTAAGTGGCCACCCACACTGGAGCAAGTAATTCTTGTTAAACTTAGTCTCTCTCTCTCACGCACACACGAACAAGTAGGCATGCATTCACAAGATGTGAAAGTGGGAGGGGCCTCCAAAAGAAGGGTCCAGAAGCTTAGGAGTGAAAATGACCAAAATCCATCATAGAAACATATGACATTGTCAACCATTAAAAAGGGGGTGGGGCATCCAGCCCTTTTTTACATGGAGCGTCATCAAGTCACTCTGGGCCTCAGCTTCACAGCAATGGACATGTGCGGGAGTAAATTCAGAGATCTTAGGACCCTGTGTGGATATAGGTAATAGTCCTGGAAACTGTCCCAGCGTGAGGTGCTGCTCTCATTGCTCCTGAACTTTCTGCATGCCCCGCCCAAGGGATTGCTAATCTGACTTCCCCCCTTTGCAACAGGGCACCAAATAGTTAACATACAGCCTTTCTCTTTGATTTATGAAGTGGCCAGTTGGACCAGGAAACACAACAGAGACAGCCTTTCTCCCTGGCAGAGGGAGACCCCAGAGAGCAGTCATTTTATTGCACTAATGTGAGGCAGAGCCACGGGGCCTCAGTGGCATTGGAGGGTCCACCCTGCGGAGCTCATCCAGGAGGCCATGCTGGCCTGCGTTTACTCTCCTTCTGTGAAGGGACAGAGGCAGCTTTGTCATCTGGCCTCTGTGGTCCACTCAGCCCTGGGACCTCAGCTTCCCACCCTTTGCCCCCAGAGCTGAAGTGCAGCCCTGCCCCGGTCACCGCTAAGCGTTTCCTTTCAGCGGCTGCCAATCTATCAAGACTCAGCTACCGCTGCGAACCCATCAGCTCCATAGAAAGGAAAAAAGGAACCCCTCACCACAGCAATTATTTATCCTGGCTGAACTTCAGGTGACCTTTCCAGCTCCACAGAAGTTGCAGTTGGGAACACCTTGGTGGGTAGGATTCTTTTCAACACCCCCCCCCCAGCTCTCCTTTTCACAAACACATGGGCACATGCAAAATTTTTCTTTTCCAGAATGATCTTTGGGTGGTCCATACATTGAGACAAGAGTACAGCACTGACTTGGCAAGAAAGTAGAGCTCACCACCACTACCCTGGCAAGAAAGAAACAACAACAAAAAAAATCACATGCCTGTCTCCTGTCGCCTGTCACCTGTGACCCTGTGACCTCCCCAGAGATGGGTCAGAGATGACCCCAGACAGCCCAGCTCACATACGAATGCCAACAAGGGTTGCTCTGGGCCAGAGGGTCCACTGTGACCTTGTATAACGTAATTTCCTAAACTCTGAGAGTGTGTGTCCCCAAGTGGGAAGAATATCCAGGCCCTGTTAAGAAGGGCTCGGCGGGGTGTAACTCCCTGTGTAAATTTAAAGTGAGCTAAGGGACATCATTATATAAATCTCATCATGAGACAATATACTTTTTATTTGTTTGAATTTTATTTGTATTGGTAAAACTGACCTGGAACTGACACAAGTTTATTAGAAAAAGGGACTCGGTAAAAGCGAGTGGGCTGGTCTTCTTACTTAAGATGGATGTGCCAACTTCTAGTATGATTAGAGAAATGGATAACTCACTAACATCTGTGCAAACTACAATAAAAAGGGATTTAGTGTTACCCCAAGGAAGGCAAGAGAGGCTGTCTGTCCATTAAACGCTTTATTACAGTGCCAGCAGCTTCTCTCTAATTCAGTTATTCCTGCACCGCGTTCAGCACACTGCCTGCCTGTCAACCCGGCAGACAGTGCTCGGGGCTGGGAGGTTTTTGTGCAAGGTAGGTGACAATCAAATGAGCCACCGAGAAGAGAGGGCCGCCTGACCCTCGTGAAGGATTAACTACAGGAAGTGAGTGTGATCATGTCGGACCATCACTTAGAATTTTCACAGTCAATTTCTGAAAATATGAGATAAGTTCTTAAAGAGGCAGTTGTGTCAGGAGCTCTGTGCGCTTTGGTGTGGCTGGCTGTGGGAAAGACGGGGGAGTTTGAATGAGCAGGGGCTGTGCTGTGCCCCAAGGGAGGTGGGCATTGTGAGGAATACACTCTAGCCAGACCTTATGGCTGGAGGGGCAAGGATGGGAGAGATAGATCCTGAGGACCTAGATGTCTTTCTCCATCCTGTGCATCCAGCATCACCTGGGGACAGCAGGGAAGATAGCAGAGCTCTTGGAAGACTGTCAAGTTTGTGGTCTCTTGGAAGCCTGTCTGGATCGGCCTGAGGATCCTGAACGCACTTGCTAACTCACATCCCTCCCACAGCCTCCAACCTTCATACAAGGCTCTTTATAAGCCCTCCCAGAAGACAATAGGCCCGAACTGCACACAGGAATCCAGGCCCGCCGAAGCTAGCAACCTGGGGGTCTATTAGAAGGCCACACTTCAAACAATGCAATACAAAAGCAGGCATACCTGTAATGCCAGCACTAGAGAGGCAGAGGCAGAAGGATGGTGAATTTGGGACCAGCCTGGGCTGTTCAGAGGGATTTTTTTTTTTCCTCAACAAAGAAAGAAAGATGCACTTTTGAGGCCAGGATGTAGTTCAAGGTGTTTGCGTAGCATGCACAAGGACCCTAGTCTCTCTCTCTCTCTCAGCACTGCAAAATCAAAAGAACAGGAAAAACACCAAAGCTGTCCTACAATGTCCCTGGGGATCAGGTTCAGGGTCCCCGCCATGCCCAAATCCCCTGAGGCTCAAGTTTCTTATGCTGAATGGCAGAATGTTTATGAGTAACCCATACACACCCTCCCATGGAGCTTAAACCCTCAGCAGAGGATGTCTTACATCTAACGCAATGCGAACTCCTGGCAAATGGTTGTTACACTGTGTTGTTGATGGAACCATGACAAGGAAAAGATGTGTGGACATGTTCAAATAAGGCACGCATGTTACCTTTGACTGTTTCTTAATACGTTTTCTTCATTTATTTTGTGCGTGTGGGCACCTGTGCTCAGGAGTGGGTTATCTCTGTGTAATCACGAACTCTATGGAGTTGAGCGCAGGTTCACCGGGCTGCTGGTTGCAGGCACCTGTGTCTGTTAAGCCATCTTCTGGACCCATGTTTTGTTTTGTTTTGTTTTGTCTTTTAATATTTCTGATCTGCAGTTACATACATTTCTATATGCAAACCCCATATGTGAGTGAGGCCAGCTGCATTTTCCCAACATCAATACTATGGAAACCTATATTTTAAAGTCATGGAATAGTAAGTGGGGATTCAAAGAATCGGGACACATTTTAGGGCCAGAGTCAGGTCACTGTGTCATGTATCGACAAAGCGGGGCAGGCTCTGCCAAGGCAACTGTATGCTCTGCGGCGGAGCTGGGAGCAGAGTGCCGTGCTTCCAGGTCTCGCCCACAGAAGGGATGCCTACAGGGCTCAGCACAGTCAGAGCCTTGAGAAGTTGCTCTGGAAGGGGGACTTAGCGCTCTGTATCTATGTATTTAAATGAGAAGAGTAAACCACAGACCTGTAAGCTTGGTTCTGCTGATTTAACATCTGCTGCCACATGAATCTAATTGAAACAATTCATTATCGGATTTACTGATCTGGTCAAATGGTTTTGTATTCCTCTCTCAAAAAAAATCACCTTCTGCTTTAGCTAGCCTAGAGAAAATTCTCTTCAAATCTGAGAGTTTGAGGGGACCTGGACGGGATCTCTCTCCCTTGAGCGCCCTTGTAAAGATGGTGTGATGGAGGTCTAGGGGTGGGGACCAGTTTTGTCTCTGGACCATACAGATACTCTAGTAGAACTGGAATGCAGGTCATGACAACGCAGGTCTGGTCTACGAGCATGTATGCCACTAGCCCGCAGGTCCACTTCTTACAGAAAGGAGCAAGAAGGTGCCTCCAGGAGGGGTGTTAAGAAAGAGAACTTACAAACAAAACAAAAATCAGTGAAAAGGGGTGGGCAAGAAAGGGGAGCCAGCAAACCCACATCCTCCATGCCTGCATTTGCTCAGAGGCACCCTGTTAACCTGATACCTCACTGTAACGAAGCAGAGTCAGCAAAGACACCTTGGAAATCTGGGTGCTTTGCTAGAGTCAGGGCTGAAATTGCAACTTAATTTATGACACTTTTCAAGACCAATGGCGTTTTTGTTCCAAGATAAGGTCATCCCTGCAACCCCCCTCCCCAACTCCTCATCATTTCTCTTTAGAGCACACGGGCGTTTCCCCTCTATTTTCAAGTAACTGAATAAAAGTCACTAAAATGTAAGTCCCATATGTATGTAGGCACATTGGAGTCTGCAGTGTGTTTCTTAAAGAGCCCTGTTATATCCGAGTGGAGAAGACAAGAGTGGGAGGGGGTGGCGAGGACCCACGAATGAGCGTGTGAATAATTAGAACTAGGTGCCACCTTTTCACTGGGGTAAAACCGGGAGGGGTAGAAAGGATGAGGACATAATTGATATAATTGATCCAGGGTTTTTTTTTTCCTCCTCCTCTCACTGCAGTAATTTTTATGCATGTCATTGTTGCTGTTATTATCCAGGATCTGATCTTGTGTGGTTGATAATACGGACTAGATATGAATGCGCGCATGCAGCAGCCAATCACAAATCTATAGTGTCTATTTCTGCATCACCAGGTGCTATCTCATGGGAAATATCCTCTTTTTTGGCAGACACACAGAGCGCTGCATTATCTGTCATTTTCATTAGATTCGAGCTACAGCTGAGCCAAAAAGACTTAGTTCTAGCATATGTGCTCAAAATGGCCAAGCTGCGATTGTCCAAATTCACCCTTTCAGGATTGCGTTAACTCCACAGCCGGAGCTCAAGATTGGAAGGAGAATGAGCAGAGCACCTGAATTCCATTTGGAAAATGATAAACACCAGGAGCTGCTGAGATTGGGGCTCATTACGAAGATCACTTCGAAGGATGGGGTGACACTGCCTCTCCCAGCAGCCCCGGAGCTCTGCACCACATCTTAGAGAAGGCAGGTGTCCTCAGCCCAGATTTTGACGCTCCTTAACAAAGAAAAAGCCAAGCTTCCCTTCTGAGATAGGACTGTTAGTACACAGGGGCTTCCCGAATGCTGTCCCCAGGTCTTGCTCTGGGTCACATAAACTTGAACCCCACGGGGAAGTTCTCTGGAGCCCAGTGTACCATTACGTAATATAAGTGATATAAAACCCTTAAAGTACGAAGTAAGTCAACTGCTGTAAATCTGTCTCCACACAACAGCTATTTTAAAAATCCAATTCTTTATCTGAACATGTGACAACTACAGACTATGAAATGAGACTCCCAAAGACATAAGCACAAAATCCATTGTCTGGGATGATTGGAGATTGGAGGTGGGCTTGGGCTGGGCAGGGCTGCCTTCTACTCAGGAAAGTAACTGAGAGCGTAAGCCGACATTGAAAACTAAGGAGAAAGAGAAATGACTCTCCTACTAGTGATGATGGAAGACTGTGATGGACATTTGACAGAAATTGTCCCTCAGATCTTGAGAATCTTGAGCATAGGATAACCCTATGGTCTGAAAATTTTCATGCAGAATGTGTATCTAAAAGTCCAGAAGGCCCCCGAGAGATAGTTGCATACTCTTGTTTGCATCAGCAGCATCCTGACAAGGACAGAAGCTAGAAACACCTACCTCAAGAGTGTGTCCATAGCTGAAGGGATAAGAAAAAAAGAATGGAGGCATCCGCGGAGATTCAACTCAACAGCAGAGCACTTGCTTAACGTGTGCAAAGCCCTGGATTCATACCCGGCATCCTCACCAAATCAAACAAGCCAGAAAACAAACAAGAGATAGACAGATAGATAGATAGATAGACAGACAGACAGACAGACAGACAGATAGATAGATAGATAGATAGATAGATAGATAGATAGATAGATAGATGCTGTTTGCTGCTTTATTGTATAGTGAAATAGCCAAATATACAGGAAAATCCAATGTGATTGGAAGCTCTCAGGGCAGTGGGTGTTGATGGCTGCACCACTGTAATTCTCTCAATATCTCTGAGATGTACAATTAAAATGGTAACTGTGGAGGATGGAGAGATGGCTCAGTGGCTATGAGCACAAACTGCTGTTGCAGAGGACCTGGTTCAGTTCCCACCACCACATTATGGCTTATGAACCACCTATACCTCTAGTTCCGGGATTCCAATGCCCTCTTCTGGCCTCTGAGGATATCTACACACATGTGGCGCACAGGAACCTCTGCAGACACACACACACACTAAGCAAATAAGTTAATGAAAATGAATCTTTTAAGTATGGTAACTTTTATTTCCCATGTATTTCACCATAGTTAGAACACTGGGTTGATGATTCTTCCTGGGCACACAGCCTGGTGCATCTCCCAGCTACATCATGCCATGCTATATTACTCCATGCTGCCATAGATGTGAGGTCTTTAAAACCCACAGGAAGTTGCAGAGTCAGAGGTAATACCTACCACGCAGCCATGATGATGCCCGCTGGCTCAGAATCATCTTGAGTTTCCATGCCATGTGGGGAGCTTCTTAAGCAATCATGGCAGATACCATCTCTGGGGAGAAATCTGCTGATACCAACATCGCCCCTAATCTTTGCAAGCCTCTGCTTGTCAGACATTTTCTCATCTACAGTCCTAGTGCTGTCTAATTCAATGGCAAGTAAGAGAGAGAGAGAGAGAGAGAGAGAGAGAGAGAGAGAGAGAGAGATGGCAGCGGGGCACAGGTGTTACGCAACATGAGCCCTTTGGGTTTCAGAACAGAGCAATCATGGAGGTGACTGGTGGGGGGGTCTGTGATGTGACAGTGATCTTATTGACCCCTTGAGCTTCCATAGAAGCGGCTGGAAGAACACTACCTTATTCCATCAGAGTCGGGATCACAGTAGTTGTTTTGCTTGGTTCTGGTGGGGCCTCATGTCTCATGTTTCAGACAGCTGTCTTTTTATCCTCATACTGATACAAAGAAAGAGAGAGAGAGAGAGAGTTTTGTGGTTCTATCCTTTCTTACAAAGCCACTAATTCCATCATGGGGGCTCTGCATCTACCTTTAATCAGCCAGTGGAGGCAATATTTCCAGGTACTATCACACACTGCAGTTAGTGCACTGGCCTAGGAGTTTGGGGGTGGGACATAATTACTCAGTCTGTAGGAAATGTGATATTTATCTTCTCAGAACCCTTCCTCCTGTTGCTGGGGGTATTATGCTATGACACCGTGGCTTCTCTGTTCTCAATCCTTCTGGCTTTTTAGGTATTTCCTTAAACACCCCCCCATCTGTCTGTTTACCTCTTCTTTCTGCCCATCATGTATTTGAGAAACTTCGCTCCACCAAGATGGAACAACATTTCTGAAAAAAAGGACCAAAATGCATCCTTCCTCTTTGAAACTGCTCATGTTGAGTGCCTTATCACAGCCATGAAAAGTGTGGCTCATAAAGCCCTCCTCCCAACTACACTTCAACGATGGGTTTGTGCATGGGACATTGAAGCTAACCTACGGGTTAACTGATTTTGCAACATTCCTCTATGGGAACTCGGTTGCCCATTAATTGTAGTGTGTTTGGAAACAAAATAAATAATTTTTATCAAAAGGTATTTTCTCTTGTATTTTCTGTCAATTATCTCTGTATGAATGGAAATAAGGTAAGCCCATCTGAAAACATTCAAGTGAGAGAATATACAAACAAACTTCCAAACTGTCTTTCAGCAAGTGAGGCTAAAGTTATTGAATATGCAAATTGCCTTATTAAAAGAAGAATGATGTCTTTTTCAGCAATCAGTTTAATTACAGTGAAGCCCTTCAATGGAGAAATCAACTTGTTTCTCTGAGTAGAGTCTTTAGAAATGGAATTTAGGTATAACACATCAAAATTAGAAAATTTGCACTTAGTAAGAAAAAGTGCCCATTCTCTTTTCCAGTTCTGAAATTGGTGTGTGTTGGGGGCCGGGGGGGGGGGGAGTTGGAGCTCTGGGATGAGCCAGAAACCTAGGACAAGGAAAACTCTCAGGAATCTATGTGGGTGACTTTAGTTAAGACTCCTAGCAACAGAGGCTATGGAACTTGAAATAGCCACCTTCTGCAACAGGCAAGATTTCCAATGGAGGGATGGGACACCAACCTACCCACAAAACCTTTGACCCAAAACTTGTGGCACCTACAAGGTGGAACAGAAATTGAGAGAATGGCCAACCAATGACTGGCCCAACTTGAGACCATCCCATGAGAGAAAGCCAGCCCCTGATATTATTAACCCTATTCTGCTATATGTGCAGGCAGGAACCTAGCATTGCTCCTCTGAGAGATTTCACCCAGCAGCTGATGGAAACAGATGCAGAGACCCACAGCCAAACATTAGGTGGAGCTTAGGGAATCTTGCCGAAGAGGTGGGAAGAAGGATTTAAGGAGCCAGAAAGGCCAAGGAAACCCCAAGAAAAACTATAGAGCCAACTAATCTGGACCAAATGAGACTCACAGAAAATAACCCACCAACCAAAGAGCATGAATGGGATGGAGCTAGGCCCCTACATATATGTAACAGATGTTCATCTTAGTCTTTATGTGGTCCCCTAACAATTGGAGTAGGGGCTCTCTCTAACTCTGTTGCCTGCCTTTTCTAGCCTCAATAGGAAAAGATGTGCCTAGTCCTGCTGAAAATCAATATGCCAAGGGTGGTTGATACCCATGGGAGGCCTCCCCTTTTCTGAGGAGAAAGGGAGGAGGGCATGGCGGGAGGGAGGTAAGAAGGAGGGATTGGGAGGAGAAAAGGGAAGGGAATTTTCAATTGGGATGTTATTAATTAATTAATGAAAAAAAGTTCCTGTAAAAATGGTCTATATAAAGCTAGGGAGGTGAGGAGGAGAGCCAGGGCTGCTGATACCCAGCTTAGAAGCTCTATTTAGGGCTGAAACTCAGTCTGTCTATCTAGCATTTTTATTGTCTAAAACTCAGGGCCACTTGAGATTTAACTAAGCAGTAGAGCCCTTGCGTAAATCCCCCAATGAGTAGATAAGAGTGTGGCTTTATGGTAGTACCCTTGCGTAGAATTCCCCAGTGAGGGGCTAGGGGTGTGGCTCAGTGGTAGAGCCCCTGCCTAGAATCCACCAGGTAGGGACTGGAGTGTGGCTCAGTGGTAGAGCCCCTGCCTAGAATTCTAAGGTCCATGATTCCATCCTCAACATTACTTAAAAAAAAAAAAAAAGAAAAAAGAAATGAGTCCTCTGTCACAGGTGTTTATCGCAATTACATACTGCTTTACAAGGAAGGCATGGATTTGATGGGCAGAGTCTACACACATTGAAGCTGAAATTAATGTGATTCACTTATTTAATAGATTTTTCCATGAGAGGCTTGTCCATTCTTCCCCAGGTCTTAATTACTTCTAGCTCAGTTTCTCATTTGTCAAAAGTTTCCCTTTGCAAGATTAGACACCAGAGGACCTTTGCCCAGCACTGTTGAGTGAAGACCCATCTGTTCAGTTCTAAACTGGTTGGGACCTGCTGTTATGTCATCTCACATGGGACACTGTGTCTACCAATGGAAGCTCTGGATCCCCAGTGGTCAAAGTCCCAGGAAGAGAGGTTTGGGATCATATCTAAAAGGCACACACATTCAGTGAGCTTGTTGAACTCTCAGTTACTTGAGAACCATGGTACCCCCCAGAGGAATTCCAGAGGAAGGTTTAGGGATGATCTTGGCTATAGAGAATGCCAACTTAACAGTCACAGGTGAGTTGCCTATGTTGCCCTCTGCGCCTCAGTTTCTTCATCTCTAAGAAGGAGGTGATAGCACTGTTCCCTTGCAGACTGTGTTGGAGATTATAGAGAAAACTTAGACCTTGATTTAGGGCAATACAGGTACATAGTGAGCAGTCAGTTGATGAAGGCAGCAGAGGCAGCAGGAGCAGAGTGATGCATTGCTAGGGTAAGGTAATGTGAATGAGATGTTACGGTCTGTAGATGGAGTATCCCCACAAAAGTCCCGTGTGTTGCAGGCTCTGGTGTCACCTGGCAGTGCTTCTTATAGGTGATTGGATCATGAGGTCCCTAACTCCCTCAATATCTATGAGTGAATAACTGAATCTGCTATTAGAAGATGGTGCCTGTGCAGAGGTTGAAGGTCACTGAGAGAATGCTTTTGAAGAGTATATCTTGCCCTGCCTCTTCCTGTCTCCTTTGCTTCCTGGCTGCCCTGAGGTAAGCAGCCTTCCTCTTCCACATTCTAGCACCATGAAGTTTCTGCCGCACAACAGGCCTAAAAGCAGTGGAGCCTGGAGATCATGGGCCAAAACCTCTGGACTCATGAGGCAAAAGAATATTTTTGCCTTTTAAGTTGCTTTGTCAGGCATTTGTTCACAAAAATAGAAAACTAATACAAAGGAAATAACATAAAGGTGTCTGAGGAGACAGTCAAGGGAAGAAATAAGAAAGGGGCTGGGAAGGACTGGGGAGTACAAGTGGACAGGATGAGTTCAGACCTTACGGGGAGAAGCTGGAATCCACCTCGGAAAGTCCAACGTGTCTGCATGCATATTGGCTTATGTTTTGAATCTGGAGCAGGACAAGCCTGGCCTGACTCATCTGACTATGGATCAAGGTAACAAATCGAAACTCAAAGCAGGGTAGGTCCCCATCCGGGCTTCTCTATGGATATGAGGAACAGCAGGAGTACAAATTAGCTTCTGGCCCTGGCAGTGGATACCAGCCATCACAATTGGCCAGGTGGCCCCAAGAGAGCCAGATCCTGTTTGACACAGTCCTAACCTCAACACCACTTCAGCCCTGAATCCTTTTATTCCTCATTTGCATTGGTATATAAGTAAGGTTTTGTGTCTTGTTAATGAACTTTCGTTGGGGGGGAGGGGTGCTGTCTATAAGTGTCACAAACCCTGGGGGAAAAACTATCTCAACGATGTTTAATATATATATATATATATATATATATATATATATATATATATATATATATATATATATCACCTCTTCTCAATTGTCACAAGGGGTCAAACAAGTTAGACAGAGCCTCTGCTTTTGGAGGTTCCTTTTGCACTGCATTCCTCTGAGAAGCAGGTCGCACAAGTTGAGCTAGCTGGTCAAGGTTGACTTGGTACCTCAGAGCCCATGAACCATGTCCCTCTCTGACAGGGTCATCAAGAAAGAGAACATATTCAAAGAGGAGCCTGGATGCCTGGGAGGGTGAGGTGGGGACTCTGAGCATTGGCAGACACTGCCATGTATCTGCTTTCTGTGCTTCTGCATCAAGGTGGCTGCTCAGGTGCCTGGGGGCCCCACACTGGGAGCAGCCGGGCAGTAGTTAGCACCTTCTTTTTCCCCAGACACTGAGGGAATGAACCCCTATGGGACACATAGTCCACACTCACACTCAGGAAAGCTTCAGCCTGAGGGTCTGGAGGGCAGACACAGTTTCTCTGAGTCCTCTAAAACATGAATGAAGACCAACTTGGGGGCAAGGGCGGGGATGGCTATGAGGGGCTGGGGAAGTTCTGTGTGGCCTGGAAGCAGTAGAGGCAGCCCCCTGGCTCACTGCACCATTCATTTGCTCATACAGGCTGGAGCAAGAGCTGGCTCTCCAGGCAATTGACACACAGGTGTCACCTGGAGGTGACAGTAACCCCAACCTAGGGAATAGGTAGAAAAGAGAGGCCTGCTTGCACCTCCCACTGGAAATTCTCAAATTTCCGCAGAAATAAGAACAGGGAAGGTGGGCTCGGGGAAGAACTTACAGGGGTCAGTGAGAAACAGCACTGCAGAGCGGAAGGTGTAGGGGCTGGAGAGATGGGTCAATAGTTGAGAGTGTGCACCGCTCAAGCGAAGGGCTCAAGTTCAGGTCTCAGCACCCACATTAAGAAGCTCCCAACCGCCTTTAACTCAAGCTCCAGGGCATCCAATGCCCTCTTCCGGCCTTTTCCAGGTAGCTGCATTCACACGCATTATGCAAGTCCACACTTAGACACACATATATACATATTTTTTAAAAAGCAAACGAAACAGTTTTTAATAGGAGGTACAGAGGGACACTTCACAAAAGCGCATTCCAAGCTACCTCGGTGAGCAAATGGGCAGGAGCTCCATCCTCATGATAATCAGTTAATAACCAGTGAGGTGCCATTGAGACCCAGACCAGATAGCACCATACGAAATGACAAAAGCGGAATGCAGCATGAAGGCTGAGGCCCTGGATCACAGGCTCTCCTGGGCGCTGCTGGTGACAGTAGGGACTGGAGCAATCAATTTGTGAATGCATTTGACAGTGTCTACATTGAGCCCCCTCCACCCTTCAGAAATAAACCCAGCAAAAAGCAAGTGCACATGCCACCAGCAGCACCGTATATAATTGCCCCAATCTGGGAGCCATCCCAACGTCCGTCACCACGAGAATGGATAAATGGACCATGGAGCACTTCACGTGACAGATCGCTGTAGGCGTGCTATGCCTTGATTTAAACATTTCTAAAAATGACTTGGTTTGGGGAAAGTAGGAGGCATGCAGCCCTTCTGCTCCCCGCTGCTGAGGATGGTACTGCCGGTGTCAGTAATGAGAGGTGGCTTTGACAGCATGCGGCAGACCTGCCTGCCACACTCCGGCTTAGGGTGTAGGGCTGGGAGGTAGTACTTTTGGGGTGCATTCCTGATCAGGAGAAGAACTCTTCACACAGCTCCCAAGGCCTCACATTCAACCTTTCTACCCTTCAGACCCCACCCTGCCTCCATTGCTCTGTCAGCCTACATTGCCCTGGGGAAGGTGAATACCAGCCCAGGAAGTCTAGACAAAGGTTCGCTGGCTACTCCTGGAATGTCCACCTGTGACTGTGCCATCCTATGCCACAATGTCCTTCTCGGGTCAATATTATCTATTCAAACCATAGGAACCCTATTTAGTTATGGAAATGTCTATGTTCTATTCTCTTTACAGTCTATCCCAAAGCTACAGCAGGGTCTAATGATCTCTAGTTATCTTTTTTTTTTTTATTAAGATTTATTTTCAGAGTGTGTGTGTATGTGTGCAAGCACCACATGTGTGTGCTGTGCCCTAGGAGGCCAGAAGGAAATGCCAGATCTCCTGTAGCTGGAGTTATAAGCAGTTGTGAGCCAGATGTGGGTGCTGGGAACAGAACTCAGGACGTATGGAAGAGCAGCAAGAACTCTTAACTACACAACCGTCTCTCCAGCCCTGGTTTGTCTTAGAACCTATGTTCTCATCAAAGAACATACATTATTTATGGGGCAAAAGCCACGTCATTCTGCTTTCTAGCACTAGCCCCCAATGTCTGACCCAAGACAAGTGCTAATGAGTCTTGGGCTGAACAAGGAAGTGAATAAGTAGCAAGTGATCTTGGCTACAAGAGCTCCCAAACTGAGACTGCAAAGACCAAAGATAACCAACCATGGGCTGCTGGGAAGATTTTATTATATGCAACTTGCAGCTTGGGAAACTGAGTCTTGGGGAGGAGTGAAGCCACACCCACATGTACATGTGACAACCAAGATATAAGCTCCAGTTTGCCCTTCCCTGGGCTCAGTTCAAAGGCAGAGGATTAGCACCCTCTTTTGAGATGCAAACATGAAGGCAAAAAGGAGCAGCCAGAGAGACCCCCAGCAAGGTTGGCCCCTCCTAGAGCTATGCTACTGGCTGCCACAGCTCACTCAGAGCTGATTCATTGATGGACACAGTTCCCAAGGTAGCCCAGAGCCAGTTTCAAGCCACCCTGGCAATGGCTGGCCACACCAACTAGATCAGATCTTAAGTTTCAGTGCCTGACAGGCACCAACTGACTTAATTACAGATGCTCTTGGGCTAGACTTCCAGGGGCACTTTTGAGGCCATTTCTTTTCCCAGCTGCTCTGGAGCCAGAGCATCAGGCCCACATCTAAGATACCTGCCCTGGGAAGGAGGAAAATGTTCCTCACCAGCTGGAAACTAAAGCTCTCTCTTCTTCATGGGTGCTTCTTCCCGCCATGCCTTGTGCACTCTTGGTGTCTAGTTCACAGGTCTGGAAGAGCCACAGTAGTAAATGTACAAAGCATTTTGCCCTGGAGAGGCCTGGGCTATTCATCCTGGGCCAGTTCCACAGTAATGGTCAGCCTGCATAAACCAGAGAGGCTTATAATCACCCATTCCCCCGCCAACTTTGCAGGTATCCTGGGTTTAGCATTGTGCAGCAAGGGATGTAGACTCTGTATAGATGGCTGAGATGGGGACAGGCCCTCTCTAGAGGTAGGAGGGCCTTGTTAGCCCTGGAAGGAGGGAGAGATAATTCTCACATGTTTCCAGGAGCCAGGGATATCAGCCCACTGGGATTCAGGGCCAACAAGATTGGTCTACTCTGTGATCTCAAAATGTGGCCTGCATTGAAATAATATGGAGAATAAAGAGCCCACCCACCTTACTCCAGCCTCTAATGGAGACATTACAAGGCTCTGTACGCTCTGTGCCACAAGCCCTTGTTCTCAGTAGGAGCCCAGGGAGGGCATGAATCATCATCAGCTTCCTCAAAGACTGCCAAAGGGAACACACATCTCCCCAGGGTGCAGGTCTGTGTGTCTCTTGGCACATTTGCCTGTGTGATCCCTGCGCTGGGCCGAGCCATTCCAACAGGCTGATGGACCATAATTCTGCGTTGTTCAGTGGGCAATGAGAGCAACTGTGCCCTTTCCTGGGGTTGCAAAGGGCCACAGACACTCACTGAGGTGGGAAAGAGAAATGGTCATGCTCAGAGTTTAGGGAATCAAAAGTCTAAGTTTAAATAGAGCTACACTCTTTGCGGGGGGGGGGGGCCCACTGGAGTGTTTCGCCTGTGCCTCCCAAGTTCCCAGGGCCTCCTGACAATTGGGCGTGAGATTCCGCAGAGAAGTGCACCACCATGACATAACTGTTGAGATTCCGGAGGCAGAAAGCTGCCCAGAGCAGTTGAGCAGATGATCTGCAGCTGAGCCCAGACTCCCCACTGTGAGGTGCTAAGTGGCTAGAGACTCTGAGGGCTGACTAGTTGCTCATGGGTGGTAATCTTTGTGAAGGAATTAAGAACGTGCTCTGTAACTGAATAGTAGTGGCTTTACAGAAAGATAATAAAAAGAACATAGGTACATTTACGCCTTCCCTGAATTTTGCAGTATAATACTCTCTGCCACTTTTAGAATTTATCAGCAAAAATTTCATCACTACACATTTGACCTTGGCTCTCCAGGGCTAGGGGCTAAAATTAACCTACCTCTCTTTTTGAAATGATGTTACCCAGCCTCAGGCGTTTCGTCGCAGTAAGACAATGTGAGCTGGCATACTGTGCCACATTCCTCCCTACTCCATTTTCACACTGCCATCATCTATGTGTTTCTTTGGGGTTACTATCCCTTAGTGTCTCCCTCACGAGGATGTGTCTAATAATATTTGGGGATTCATGCAGATTATCCAAGATTCTAGAATTGTATTTTCCAAAGAGTGTAAAATTCATTCTTATTGCCACGTAAGGAAGTTCTGGGTATTGGAGAACTGATATAACTTTGGGGGCTGACACTTTCTTGTTTTTTTTCTCTTACCCACTGATTTTTCTGCTGTGTGTGGGGGCACACTTCCACAGTTCTAGTATTCAGGAAGCCAATGTGGGAGGATGGTGAGCATAAGAATGGCCTATGTAGTACATAGTGAGTCCCAGGCCGGCCTGGACTATCGAGTGAGTTCCAGGCTAACCTGAGCTACAGGGTGGAAATCTCTCTCAAAAATAGGCATATATTTATAGATAGATGGACAGACAGACAGACAGATAGAATAACATCATGTAATCACTTGGGACTGTAAGGCAAGGATATGATCATTTGGTGCTTATAGCAAACCCAGGGCCAGTTTACAACAGTGAGCAAGGGGAGACAACGGTCACATTGAACTGATGATAACACAAACATTTATAGGCACCAATCATCCACATTCTGGCTTCTTTCTCATTTACTTTTGTGATCAAACTATGGACTGCCCTTGGTGGATGGCAGTGTAGATCTTGGAGCCTAAAACTGAGGCTCCAGCCTTAGTTTCCTTATAATGCCAGCTTCATAACAGGAGAATCCATACGAAAGGAAAGGGAGTAAATCTAGCTTGTTGATGATGATGATGATGATGATTAAGGTGGTGATGGTGGTGGTGGTGGTGGTGGTGGTGGTGGTGGTGGTGGTGGTGGTG
>NW_026596158.1:5831050-5837601 GCF_907164565.1 Psammomys obesus | reverse complement strand
TGGTGGTGGTGGTGGTGGTGGTGGTGGTGGTGGTGGTGGTGGTGGTGTGAATATGGCTATCATCTCTTGAACCCCTGTGTGGCTATTCCATGTTCTAAAGGACTTTAATTTTCTCCACAGTTCCATAAGATGGAACAATACAGACTGTTGAGATATGTGAGATCTACATGTGAATCAAATGCAGAGCCGCTTGCCACTCTCTTGGATTTCTTAAAGCGTGTAGTGTAGCAAAGCACCTGTTTCCTGAGATATGTGTTTCAAATGTGTCTGTCTTCCCTATCACCCTGTGAATGCCTTTAGGTGAGTTGACCTCTGATATTGTAGTGATGGGCTTGGCAATGTCTATCTGGCATAGTACTGGCCACTCAAGGATTGCTAATTGATGAAATAGGTGGATGGATGGATGGATGGATGGATGGATGGATGGATGGATAGATGGATGGATGATGATACATGAACGAATGCATACATGAATACATGGACTTATGGACAGATGGATGGATGGATAAATGGCTGCATGGCTGAATGGGTACATGGACAAATAAATGGATGAATGAACAGACACACAGACATATGGATGTCTGCATAGATACATGGGCTGGTGGATGGATAGATGAATGGAGAGATGGATGGATAGGCAGATGAACAGATGGATTCCTGGATGAATGGATTCATGAATAGACAGATAGATAGACAGATGGATGGATAATACCCTGTCCTAGATAGCAAGGGCCAGATCGCATACCCACGCTTCTCAGAGCCTGCCTCATCACACACATTTAGTCAGTGTTGGTGAAGGGCCAGCACAGTAGCACAGTGACATTTCTCTTTCCTCTGGTGCACATTTCCTCATGTCTAAACATGGGCTGAAAAACATCCAAGTTTTTCAAAGTGATTTAGTTTCCAGAAACTTCTAAGCCCTGACTCTGAAGTAACCAGGACAGCTGCCTGTGCTGGGTCTCCACACAGCCCAACACAGCTCAGAATTGCTAGCCACCTCAGAATTGTTGTGTTAGTAAGTGAAAACACAGAGCAACACCAACCTGTTTTCCCACTAATGTTAATTCCACCCCTAAAAACGTTCTAAAACGCAGTGTTGGCCCACCACAGATGTTCCTTCTCTCTAACGTGAAAGACACTGGAAAGCAGGAGCTGGACGGCTTGACAGACTTCCTGTTGCTTGGGTGATAACTACAGCCAAGCCATTCTCCCAGCACTTGGACCTGTCAGTTATCTGGCCATCCCCAGTGGGGCGGTTCGTACTGGGGCTAAAGTATAATTCTGTACACCCTACCCCTGCCTACTGGTAAGGTGATAAAAGCAAGCAATATAAGCACCAAGCAGAGATGTGCCACTTCATCAACTTGGCAGTGAATTTCTCTGTCCTCAGTGTTCAAAATAACCTGCTGGTGGAGCATCACGTAGAATACTGAGTTGTTCTTTCCCAGAGCTCTTTGCAGGAGACAAAGGTGACATCATAAAAACTGCAGGTCTTCATTTTGTAACTAAAGTCTTATCCTATACAGGTAGGTAAAGTTTAGAGCCACTTACCAGCTTAAAAAAAAAAAAGCAGCAGTCAGGTGTGGTGGCACATGCCTATAATTCCAACATTTAGGAGGCAGAGGAAGGTAGATGGATCTCTGTGAGTTAGAAGGCAACCTGATCATAGCAAGGTTCCATAGTGAGACACTTTCTTAAAAGCCAAATTAGACAAAGTAGTAATTAAAAACAAAACAAAACAAACAAACAACCAAAAAAAGCACATCACCAAAGTCATGTCTTGTTCCATTTTATCCACCATGGTGGCCATTTTTAAGCGTAGGAATGTGAGGTTCAGAGGCTTACAAGGAGGAATCCTACCCAGTTCTTCCTGGCATTGAGGTCCTTTCCTTGCCATGCAAGTGGTAGGTTGGTTTGACAATAAGCAAAAGGGGAAGGTGGGATGTGTGTCTTAGGCCCCAGGAACAGCACTCCATCAGGTTATTTGTGGTCTCTGGTGGGGAGAGTATTTCCTCCTATGCTGGTTTGCAGTTAAAATCTCTCTACAGCGGCTATCTCAAAGAGAAGAGAGGGGAATGATGAAGGAGAGGCGGGGAGAGAAAAGGAGAAAAAAGGAGAGGGAGAGACTTTTGGGGGGTTGGGAGTTGGAGTTGGGACCCAGTGAAGCACTAAGGAACTAGAAGACCTTTCTCAACCTTTCTTTCTTTCTCCCACAGGAGTTGCATATCAGATATCCTGTATATCAGATTTTTACATTACAATTAATAACAGTAGCACAATTACAGTCGGATAGATGGACAAATGGCTGCATAGCTTAATGGGTACATGGACAAATAAATGGGTGAATGAGCAGTCACATGGACATATGGATGCCTGCATGGATACATGGGCTGGGTGATAGATGGAGGGATGGATGACGGATGTATAGATGAATGGGTGGATGATGGATGGAGTAGCAATGAAACAATTTTATGGTTGGGGGTCACCACAACATAAGGAACAGTTTTAAAGGGTCACAGCATGAGGAAGGTTGAGAACCACTGAACTGGATTAATGTTGGAAACACCAAGCTGAGTACAGTCAGAAGCAAAGGGCATATGGCAGAACTTGTGTCGTGCTGGCAGACCTACAGAGCCACAGGCGCCAAACAAACAGGAAGAGAACAGGGGAGGAGAACATAGAGTATCCTAGGGAATGGATCCTGGGCCTGGGGCATCCAAGGTGAGTATTTGGCCATGTACCTGCTACATACACAGCCCTTTTCAAAATCGCACTTCCTGTTTTGAGACAGTAGCCACAGTTCCCCAGGCTGGCTTTGAACATGTAATTCTCTTGTCTCAGCTTTCCGATTAGCTAGATTAGAAACCTGCACCATCAGGCGTGGCTCAGGCCAGGGGACTTTCACAGTGGAGTACTGGCGCAATTAATTTCCTTTACTGTAACAAGAACCTGCCTCAGTAAGCAAGAAGAAAGGTTTACTTTCACTCATAGCTTCAGAGGTTTTGCAGTTGAGACATTTGCTTGTGAGCTAATGGTGAGGCAGGCGGGGCATCATGCTAGAGCAGGTAGAAGAGGCTGCCCACTTCCTGGTGGCCAGAAAGTAAAAAGAGAAGAGAGAGCCTGGTGTGACAACCTCCACCTATAATGCAACTGCTTGGGAAGCTGAGGAGAATTGACTACAATTTTGAGGTAGCCTGGGCTATAGAACCAAAGACAAAAGAGACAAAGCAAGAGACCAGAATTTCATCATCCCCTTCAAAAGCAGACCTCTATGATCTAACTTCTTCCCATTAGGACCCACTTCTCAGGATTCCATCATTCCACAAATACCATGCACTGGGGACTATGTCTTTAACAAACATGACACTTTTGTGAAAGACTTAGCCAAGCCATTACAGGTGGATTCGCCTTTTCTTTTTTTCTTAGAGCTATTTCATCGAGTGAAAAATGGCCACCTTGTGATGGAAGCTGACTGGCTAGCAGAATTTTAAGCAGACAGACCATTTGCTAGACACCAAAGTGAAGCAAGAAAGGGACTGTATTCTAGTCACTGTGACAAAATCCTTTTGAGGTAAGAAGGGTTGCCTTTGGCTCACAATTAAAAGGGCTACAGTCCCTCATCACGGTAGGCATCCAAGTTTTCTTTTCTGCTGATGTGATTAAAATAACTAAAGTCAACTTGGGGAGCAAAGGGTTTATTTGGCTTACTGGTCCCAATCAATCACTGAGGGAAGGCAGGGCAAGAACTCGAGAAGGCAGAAACTGCAGCAGAGACTGTGGAGGAACACTGCTTACTTGCTTGCCCTAAGGCTTTTTTTGTTTTTCTTTAACAGCTCAGGCCTACCAGCCTAAAGGTGGCACGACTCAGAGCGGGCTGCGACCTACTACATCAATTAGCAATTAAGAAGTGTCTCCCACTCACATGCCAATGTAAGCAATTGGAAGTCCCTTTTCATAGGTGACTCTAACTTGTGACAAGTTGACAAAAACAGTGAGAGGAATCATGGGAACAGGAGCCGGATGCAGCATGAAGCGTCACAGTTGCAATCAGGAAGCAGAGAGAGAGAGAGAGAGATGAATACTGGTGTTCATCTCACGTTCTCTTTTATATTCATTCCAAACTCCAGACTAAAAGATGGTGTCACCCACACTCAGGTGAAGCCTTCCATTTTCAATAAAACTTCTTGGGACTTGCCCTGACAGACCTACTCACATCTCTGTAGGTGTAATGTTATTGGGTATTGTGTCAGGATTCAAATGCTGATTTTTTTTGTGTGTGTGTTTCCAATATCTGGTTGCAATCCCCACTTCCTTTCTCTCTATATTTCCCTCTCCCAGCTGAGAGGGGGTCCAGGCCTATTTTCTCCCCTGCTCAGTCATTGGCTATTATGCCAATCGGGAAGCAATTTTTACACAACATTGAGACAGGAGATCCTCAGGATAAGGATTGCAACCAGATATGGGGGCACAGAAATCAACATTTGAATCTTTACACGATACACATTAGTGTTATGCCTCTATACTTAATAAATCTAGTCAATTTGACAACGAAAACCTATCCATCCATTGCAGAGATGGAGACGTGGCCACCTGGGTCCTGTCCCTTGCTGTGCTCGCATTCTAGTCAAACCCCCGAGTCAGTCAGGAGCCCTGTATACTGTGCTCCTGCAGTATGGGTGAGAGGTCACTGAAGAGCTCCAGGCTCCAGAGAAAGAGTAATTTTTAGCTCTCGCTTGGTGTGGGAGAGAGGCCAGTCTGCCTCTCTGCAGGGTGAATAACTTCAGTCTCTGCCCAGAGTCATCTGTAGTCAAATGCAACTGCCCTGTCCAGAGGACTTGGGAGCAGGCTGGAGTTCAGGCAGGGTAAGCATACTCTCAGCTGGTCACTTCTGTACTGTCAGCCAGCCAGCCAGCCTGCAGCACGCAGGGCATATGCCAAATTCAAGTCCAGAGGGAGAGACCTGGCTCCCACGGGACCATGATGGCTGAGCTCCTCCTGACTCAGCAGACATCTGCCATGGGGTGGCAGAGCATGCTGCTCCAACCTTTCATCTTGTGAATGTCTACGTAGTGTTTCTGAGTTGCCCAAGCCTGCTGTCCCCTGATGAAAAATCTTAGGCCTCTGAAGGGTTTGGGGATGAACTTGACCTGCTTGCTAGCCCTATTCAGATGCACCAGTCACCCGCTACCAGAGGAAAGCCAAGCAAAGCGGATGTCCTCAGAACAAAAGGAGCATCAGGGCTTTCATACCATGGCAGGCCCTCTCCTGCTTGGCATCCACGCCTATGCTTTTCCTTCACGGTGGCCTTCATGCCCTGATAGAAATCTTTAGTTTTCTTTAACCCAAACTACATCCAAGCAGAAGGTACCCAAGGTGGTAATGGGTTGATTGCTTTTTAAAATAAAATGTAGGAATAAGAATCTGATCTGTAGACAGTGAGTGCGGTAAAATCCATGGCTGCAAAGTGCATAGTGTGGTACTCCCATTGTCTAACCGGTGTAACCAAGGAGGCTGTGGAGCCCAGGTATTTTTGTAAACACATATGGCTGCTGCTAAGAAGGCACTGTTTCCAATGAAAGTAATACCTAAATCTGTAGGCTCAGAGTCAAGAAGTGCTCTATAGAGCATGAGTTAGCCTTATCCAATCTGCTGAGGACCTTAAGAATGACACAGGTTTCCCCAAGAGGGAATCTTCCAGATGTTCTTCCCTGAGTCTCCAGCCTGTCAGCCTGCTGTGGGGACTTTGAACCTGGCAGCCCTCACAATCTGAGAAGCTAGCTCCTTAAAATGAGTCTGCCCATCTATCTGTCTGTCTGTCTATCGTCTTTCATCAAATCATCTATTAACTATCACCTAATTATCTATTACTAAGTTATCTATTTATCTATCTTCTAAGAATATGTCATCTATCACCTATCTATCCATTTATCTATCCACTTATCATTTGTCTCCTATTGTTTAACATCCATCTGTGTATAGATCGTCTGTCTATTCTATTTTTACCATTTGTTTGTGTATGTATATATTATTCACATATCATTCTATCAATCATTCTATCTTCTGTGTCTATCATATATTTATCATTTATCTGTTTATTTATTTATCTGTTGCATATTTTATCATTTATCATATGTACATATCTACCTCTGTCGTAATCTACTGCTTACCACTTATCTGTATTCCTATTCTTATCTGCCATTTTGTTTCAATGTATCTGTCTGCTCTATTACTAATCTATTATCCATTTGTTATCTATGTTTACATTATTTATTCAATCAATAGTCTACCTATCATCTGTAATTGGTCTATTGTCTATTATCTATTTTATTTATCTATCATCTATCAATCATTTGTTCTATTTATCTATTTATCATATATCTGCTTTCTATTTATCTGTCCAGTATCAATCTCATCTGTCTGTCTATACCTACATGTATCTACCTATAACATGTTTTCATTTATCTATTTATTTATCTTTCTGTCTCTGTCTTTCATCTTTCTATTATCTATCTATCTATCTATCTATCTATCTATCTATCTATCTATCTATC
>NW_026596158.1:5766410-5831040 GCF_907164565.1 Psammomys obesus | reverse complement strand
ATCTATCTATCTATCTATCTATCTATCTATCTATCTATCTATCTATCATCTGTCTCTCTATCTATTCCCATCTGTCTTCCTACCTACCTCTCACAGCTCTCATTGTCATCCTCTTCTTACTGACTCTGAAAAACCCTAATTAATCCAGGTAGAAACTCAGAAGAACACGCTGTCTGAAAGGGGCCAGCAGAAGATAAAAATTTCCAGTACAGCATGTAACAGAACCTGTTGTCATGATGACAGCTAATCAACACATGCCTTTCCTTCACCCAGCCTAAAGAGATGGTGATGAGCCATGGGTCCCAGACTGCTCATTTGCTTTGCAAGAAATATATATGAGAAGCAGCATTGTGGCTTATCTTGTTCTGACTGCAGCTTGAAGGAAGGAGGAAGAAAGCTTGTTGCCACTGACCCCACAGAGTCACCTGGCTCAGAAGCCTGACCATGTCGGGGCTGCAGGGGGAGCAAGGTGTGCTAGGATTTTTCCCTGCTGAGTCAGTGGATGATGAAAGAGATAGCCACCTCTTGCTTCCCAAAGGACTGGGGATGAGCCCACAGAAAGCCACTGACTGTTGTTTTAAAGGCATGTTGGCCCAGTCCAAGCTTCCTGAAGAGAGACTAAGAGGTCACCATGCCTACTGAGCAATCTCAGCCCCTGGATCGAACCATGTGGCCCTTCCTGCTTTCTGCTCCCAGCAAGGAGAAACAGGAAGGCAGGGAGGGTTTGACAGGAGTGCCTTTCAATGCTCCCTTCTAATAAAGAACCATATATTTGTCCTGAAGAGTCATTTTTCCCCCTCAGCACTAAAGTAATACCAGGACTCTCATTGCTCCCAAAACTGCTGACTAAAATCTTCCAACAATGTGTCTCCCTGGCATTCCTTAACCCTATTGATGATAATAAAGTCTCATAAATCTAGGTAAATCTTTAATTACGCCTTCAGAACATGACACTATGACGGTGACACAGTCGTAAAGGGCACATTCAAAATTAGCTCTGTGTATACTTTATGAATATGGAAAAGGGTAGCAGTGACTAGAGTTAAAGCTGAGAGAAAAAATAATACATTTGTGCTTATTGTTACTAGCATCCTGGTTACTTTTTAAAAGCAACTTGTTAGAAGACTTCTGCAATTTTATTAAGAGCCACAGCTTCAGCTCTTCAGGTGACGAAAATGCAAGGTGACATGGAGAAAGACGTGACACATGACACAACACCTTTTGACCTGAAAGTCGGTTCTTTGTATTCAGTGTGTGCAAGGGCATATATGTGCATGTGCACGCCCATGTGAGCGTAAGCACATGCGCGTGTGTGCATAGAGTATTTCCAGAGGAAACGAAGACTGCACAGTTGAGGAGGCCTTGTTGAACTCCCAGAGGCCTGCTCTCCAGTGCTCCCGGGGTCCAGCCTCCTTCTCCTCCCACCCCTTCATTCGCTTAAGTCCCCACCTCCACAATTTATTTTTTATCTTCAGCCAATGCGTGTGTTTTCACTTGGGTGATGATGTGAAGAAAGTTCTTCTGTTTTGATGATTAAACTGCCTCCTTCCATCAAAACCCAATGGATACGCCAGTCAGTGATGGAAGTAAGGAGGGGAGTTGCCAAGAGCTCTGCTGATTTCCGGGTACCATCAGAGGCATTTGAGAAGGAGCATTTGGATAGACGAAGAGGGCTGCATCACAGCTGTTTATCACAGTCCCCTAAAGAAGTCAGCCTGTGTGTCCACAAAGACCAACCACAGGTCAAAAAGAGTAAGCAAAAGGTCAAGTGAGGGGAAAGGTAAAATATGTGTTAACTGGCATTTTAATAAAGTTAATCAGTTAAGGAATGCTGATCCCTGATATTCTCTATGCCCACCCCAGGACAGGACTCTGGCTGTATTCTCCTGACATGGGGTCACCTTTTCCAGCCTCTGGGTAAGGTTCAAAGGTAAAACTCTATCATGGAAACCCTGAACCCAATGTGGCATCACAGCACTCAAAAGGCAGAGGCAAGAGGATCCAGAGTTCAAGTCCAGCTTGGTCTATATAGTTAGGTCAAGGCGAATGTGGGTTTTATATATAGTGAGACCATGCCCCAGGATAACTCCATTTGATTTTTAAAAATATTAATAACATTATATTGTGTGTAATTTATTATAATTTTTATTCATTAGGCGCCTTCTTCTGTAGTGCTGGGAATCAAGCTCCAGATACTATACTTACTAGACAAGTGTGCTCTGTCGCTGGGGGACCTCCCCAGCCCCCATCTGTTATGGCTAAATTCTAGCCAAGTGCTCTATCATTTAGCTGTGCCCTTAGTCCCTCACTACTGGTTTTTAGACAAGTCGAAGCATTTGTTTGTTTAGTGTTTGGATTTTTGGCTCTCAATATGTAGCCCAGCCTGGCCTCAAGCTTCTGATTCCCTTACCTGTGTCTGCCTGGCACTGGAACTGTAGTTGTTGGCCACCACAGGCCAGCTGAGGTTACTTCTAGATTTAGTGATAATTAATAAAGTGGCTGTGTCCATTTCTACACTAGTCTTTCCAAGGTTTGCGTTCTAGTTTCTCCTGAGTGGACTTGCCAACACTAGAGGAAGATTTGTGGTCCATTCTAGGCAAAGTTGCCAAACTGTTTTCCGAAATGGTTGCATCTGTTTAGACTTGCCCTCCTATGTGAGTAATCTCTGCAACCACTCAGTCCACAGATGACATCGAACTGTCAGGCTTTTCCATTCTAAGTATTCTCGTGAGAACACGAAGATGCCCAGATGTGATTTTCCCTTTCCACCTTCCTGGTACTAACAGACATGGATCACTTTTTGATGTGGCTATTAGGCATTCAGACATCTTTCTTTCTGTACAGTCAAGATGTAACTCTACCTCTTTTTCCTTTCTTCCTTCCTTTTCCATATCACCCTTTTAAAAATGATATGATTTAAGTTTCTTATACCTTTCTCCCTTCTCCACCTCAATCCCTTCCAACACCCCAACACTGGGTAGGAGAGAAAGATTAGTGGGGAGAAAGGGTGTGGTTTTCCTAAGCTATTTCCTGCTGGTTAGGGTCAGTGGGTTCCTTGAGGCAAGTCCAATCTTCATTTTAGGATATCTCCACCTTCTCATCCAACTGTATCCACAGTAACCAGAAACAGCAGGGGGGAACACCAGCTGCCTTCTTCTCTCTTAGAGCACCTTTCTTTCTCTGGGCCCTGGCATTTATTCCCTATCAGAGGCCTCAGATTTAAACTATCTGCAGCTGGCAAAGAGTCCTTCTCAGAGCCTATAGGAGGCAAATTGTTTGCTGCTGTGGACAGTCTGAACCAGTTCCACATCCCACACCTGGGATCAAAATAAAAACATGCTTATATCCCTCTTCCTAAGTGACATGTAAGCATACTTGAGATTTTCTGGGATCCATGGGAAGGTGTGGACAAAGAATCATGGGAGAAGGGCTTCAACACAAGCAACACTCAATAAAATGTCTGCATGAAAATGCTATAAATGTAGCCCATTATTTGTTCATGGTCTATAAAACTAATTTCTTTTTAGAATCTGAACATCTTCCTTCTGTGATGTGTGGCTTATTTTGTCCATTCTTTCAAATGAATTATCTTTTTAGGAAGCTCATCACTTTTAGACCACCTTTTCCATTATCTATCCCTACATAGAATTTTTCTATCCATCTCTAATTGTAAACTAATTTGAAAAGGATTTGTCTTTATTTTATGTGCATGATCGTGTACCTGCATGTATGTATGTGCGCTGCACATGTGCAGTATCCACAGAGACCAAAAGAGGGCATCAGATAAACTGTATAGCTGCAAGTACAGAAGTTTATCAGCTCTTATGTTGGTTCTATGAACCAAACCTAGTTTCTCTGCAAGAGAGGCCAATGCTCTTAACCCCATATTTTATTTTATTTTAATTTTTATTAACTAACTTCCTGAAGTTCGCTAGTAACACGCATAGCAATTAACACCGTCAAAACTGTAACCAAAGTAGAAGAGTGTTTTCACATTAATAAACTCACTGACTTCCACATATGACCTCTAGAGATCAGTGTCATGCTGTCTGACATAGCCATTACTTAAAACCTGCCCACATTTGGACATATATGTGGGGTAGAGTACGATATGGAAAATGAAATAATTATATTAAAGTTATATCTTCCTTTACTTACTGCATGATTAATTCACAATGGCCAGGACTCAGAGCCAGGATCAGAATCCATCAATGCATGCATGAAGAAAGCTTGGTGTTTACTACGCAGAATTGTCCACTCTGTTTTTAACATCAATTACTGAAAGCTTGCCCTTTTCTCATTAAATTAGCTCATAATTTTTTTTGACAAAAATCAGTTTTGTGCATCTACTTCTTGCCTCTGGATTCAGTTCACATGAGCCACTTGTCTATTTTGCATACACAAACACACACACACACACACACACACACACACCTTTGTGACTACTGCAGTTTGGGAGACAACCTTAAAATAGGATAGGATAAGTCACCTAACACTGCTCTCATTTAACATTTCTTTAATTATTCTAAGTCCTGTGATTTTACACTTATGGATCTGCTTATCAATCAAAAAAGCAGTCTGCTGAGACTCTCTGTTTTGGATAACATTGAGCCAGTATAGGGAAATAAAATACCAAGACAATAATGCATTTTCTAGTCCATGAACATAGTACACCTCTCTATTTGCTTAGATCTCTTTTTAATTTCTATGAGTTATTTGTTGTGTTTTCAGTATCACTCTCACATAATTTTTAAATTTTACTTGTATAGTGTTTTAAATTTTTATTTTCCATTTGTTTGTCTTTAATGTAGACAAATTTTCAGACATAACTTCATTTCTTATAACCTCACTAAGTTCACTTACATCCAACAAACTGTAGTTTTACTTTTCTATGTGTTCAATTCTTAATCCATATTTATGCACAATTACATGCATCTCCATACTCTGTAACTTTAATTTACCAACGTTTGTGAACTCCTTTTGTGCTCCAGTGATAGTTGTATGCTAGTGCCTCTTCTGTGTGCACTAAAAAGTTGTTGTATATTACAGAACAGTTCAGGATCATATTCTACAGATATCCCACTCCATCACATTGATTGATAACATTCTTCAAATCATTGTGCCTCCCTTCTCTGTTACTGAAAGCAAGCTGTTTAACTCTCCTACTCCGATTCTAGATTTCCCTGTTTCTCCTTCTGGTTCTATACACTTCTTTTTGCATCTATGAACTTCTCTATTGCACCCACATACTTTTATTATTCCTATCTCTCTTCATGGGTGACCATTGTGTTATCATGAAGTGACCTTTTAAAGCTTCTATCCTTTACTTAAAATTTGTGCATCTGATATAACAGGGCAATGATAAGTTTTTTATGCTAATTGACAGCATGGTGCTTATTTCCCCATTCTTATACTTTTAAACTGCCTCTTTATATTTCAAATGTTTTTCTTATAACAACATAGAGTTATACTTTGCTCCTTTTCTGGGTCTCAAAACCGGGACAAATTCTGAAATGGCAGGAACTTAACAGACAGAATAATAAAGGTGGAGGAACACACAGTAAAGGATCCTAAAAAACTTGCAAGAGGTCCTCTAGAGTTTGGGGCTGAACAGCAATATGCGTGTTTATAGCTTTGGAAGAGCTTGGTTGGGGTTACAATAGCTGGAATAAAGAATGTGGACTGAACAGAGATTCCGGAGGATGTGGGGACCCAGTTTGCTTTTCCTTTGCTGTGATAAAACGCTAACCAACAGCAATACAGGAGGAAATGGTTATTGTCATCTTCCAATCTCAGGTCATTCTCCACCTCTGAGGGAAGTCGGGGCAGGAGCGGCGCTTACTGGCTGGCTTCCTCTGGCTTTCTGGGCTACTTACAGGGCTCAAGACTACTTGCCTAGGAATGGTAGGCACGCTCCCACCCAGTGAGCTAGGCATGCTCACATCACTCAACAGTCAAGGCCATATGATGGAGGAAATTCCTCAGTTGAGCTTCCCTCCTTCCAGGTGACTCTAGCCTATGTCAGGTTGACCAAAACTAAACATTACCTGTGGATTGCAGGACTTTCTCTTAGGAAACATAAAGAAATATTTAGTGACCCCAGAAGGGAAGGCAACAATAGAAGGAAGAAAGGTCCAAGTCCAGCTTGGAAAACCTACAAGTTCTTTATATTGACTAACAGAAACACAGAGGACTCAAAAGCAGCCATACTGCCTGGAAGTCCCCTGAGTAAAGTCTCAGCAGCTACACCACTCAAGAGTCAAGTCTGTACACTTGTAACTCATTTATCTGCACCAGATACACTACCAAAGAGTACCCTCCCATGGCACTCTTTACTGCTTATCTAACTTGAGGAGGGCTGAGCCTTGTGAGTGTTCAGAGTTTTTCTCCCACTCCTTCCATGAGAGTATGAAAGGCCTGGCCTCTCCTGAAGGTCTTTTTTTCATGGAATCACAGATGTTCTGATTAAGGGCAGCGGTCATGTCTAGCCCAGGGGAAGCAGATATCTAACAACACTGGGAGACTCCACCCTAAAGATAAGTGAAAACTAGGCATGCTGCAGAAATGATGTTTGAGGGATCCAAAAAAAAGAACAGAGGTCAAAGAGAGAGCCTCTGCTTCTAAGACCAGAGAGACAGACAAGTCCATACAAGAAATATACTATGGTAGAAATCCGCATGCATGATGTTCTGGGGTCCAGGGTCAGGGCGAGAAAGTGGACAGTCAGCAAGAACAAGTAAGCAGAGCAAGAAGAGGGTGGGAATTCTGCAGAAGAATGAAAAAGAAAGGCGAGACTTCACATCCTGACAGTGGTTCTCAACCTGTGGGTTGATCCCTTTGGGAGTAAAATGACTCTTTCACAGATATCCTGCAGATCAGATATTTACATTACAATTTATAATAGTGGCAAAATTATAGTTATGAAGTAGGAACGAAATAACTTATGGTTGTAGGTCACCATAGCATGAGGAAGGTTGAGAAGCACTGTGCTAAAAGAACTGAAGATAGGCTTGGAAATAGCATGGTGAGTAAAAGAGTATCAGACTTGAAAGTATCTCAGTTTAAAAATTATGAGGAAAAGAAAGAACAGAACACCCAATAAGATCGGAGCAACAAGACGTTTTAAGACACTCACCATGGAAACTACCAGGAGAAAAGTCTTTGAAATTTGTATTCCTTCCTTCCTCCCTTCCTTCCTCTTTCCCTTCATGTCCTTTACTCCCTCCTTTTCCTCCCCTCTTCCTCTTCCCCCTCTTCTTCCCTCTCATCTCTCCTTCCTTTCCTCCTTTCTCCCTCCTTCCCTTCCTTCCTCCATTCTTTCTTTTCTCCACCCACACTTTTCACTCTCCCTCTTTCTTTCTCTCTCCCTCCATTTTGTCTTTCCTTACTCATTCCCTTCTATCTTTCTTTCCTTCCTCCATCTCTCTTTTTCCTTCTTCCTCACTCCTCTTCTTCCTCTCTCCCTTTGCTACATCCAACTCCTTTCTTCCCTCAGCAGAAGTCTTCTTTCCCACATCCTCCCTTCCCTTTCCTTCTCTTCTGACTGTCTTCCACAGACTTCTCGCCCTGCCCCTTTCCTCTTCTCCCACCAGTCCTAGTACTCTCAGGGTGGGGTAAGAGAGAAAACAGAGTTCAAACTGTGTAAATTCCAAATGGCAACTCCATCACTGAGCTGGCAGTCTTCACTCCTGCAGGGCTCTCTGTACTTATCCCAGGGAGGTAGGCTGTCAAGGGCCTTCTTTGCTTTAATATTGGGGAAGGCACTATGGAGAATAGGAACTCTTCAGTGCTATAATTTGCCATATATGACAACATATCCAAAAGAGCATTTTTAAACCAAATTCTCTGCTGTCTGTGCCTCTGTCCTGATGCATCTCCCCAGCAGGTACAGGCTGCAGAGACAGAACCCCAGGAGATGCTGGGCTCTACAAGATGCTCTGTAGCTTCTGTCTCCAGCACCACAATCTGGTCCAGGGTGTGACAGTAGCTCTCCCTCACCACAGAATACTGTGAGCCCAGCTGAGAAAGCCAACCTGGACTTTGGAATAGCCTGAGGATCCTCTGAGAGAGGAGTTTGGATCCTCCTTGTTCTGAGGGACTGCCATCCTCCTAGACTCTGCAGCTGCTTCCTGCTGAGGTCTAGGTGGTGGGCAGCCAAAAGCCTTTCCTGAGCACTCTGCCCTCATTGTTTCTGGATACAATTGCCTTTTCACAGTGAATAGCAGCCACTATTCACCACACTTCGGGCTAAGTGCCTCACACTTGCTCCCTGTGTAACTCTCACAATAAGTCCACGATGCCTAGATTATTATGAGTGATCCTTTACATGTGTGAAAGCTTGGACTCTCAGCCTGTGTGGGATTTCCTTTCCATACCCCTCTCTTTACTCTGTCTTGTGCACAGATGTTGTGTCTCTGAGCTGGCTCCAAGTTGCCCCCACCCCCATTCCTTGATATATCTCCCTTCTTCTGAAGGACACTGACATGCTGGCCTGAGTCCCCTGGAATGTAGGATGGGAGCCTCAGAAAGGTCTTTTCATGACAAGTCAGGCCTGGAAAGCTTCCATTCCTTTTTGGCCTCTCACTGGGCTATGGGCTGAGCCTGCTTCATTCACATGTAGCAAATAGCTATGGGGCCAAATTGGAGAATGCTGTTGACTTCAGCATGTCATTGCCAAGCTCAGAGAGAAGGAAAACAATCAGACCCTCCATTCCAGGAAGACCAAGCCCAGAAAGAGAGCCCTGTCCTCCCCAGTCTCACTAGAATACCATCTTCCGTTCATTTCCTGAACACAAAGAAACAGACCAGAGGATACATGCTGTCTTCTCCAAATACACTTCTGATCCATGGTCTTGGAAACCCATTATGCCTTCAAAGATTCATCAAGGACTATCATGTGTTCTTAATTTGTTAAGAATCTGACAATATACATGCATGCATGCATGGATTAACAAATAGGTAGGTGAATATATGGATGGATAAAGATGAATGGATGGATGGGTGGATGGCATAGAGTTCAATGTAAAAATAGGTAAGTAAGAAGATATTTGGATTGATGGATGGTGTTATGGACAGGTCATTTGAACTGATAGGTGGATGGATAGATGGACGAAAGGACAGGTGGTTGCATAGATGGATGACACATGGTTGGATAGATAGGAAAATATATGAATGTATGGATAGATGAGTTGGTGGATAAATAGATGAATGGATTTGTTGTATTGACTGATACATACATGAATGAATAGATAACTTGATGGACTTTACTCATACAAATACTAACACAGGCAGAAGAAGAGCAAAGAGGTTCTTTGCTTTGCTTACTGTCAGAAAGTCAAGCAAGGTTTAGGCAGGCCTTCACAACCTTGAGGATCCATCACCACCATTCGGTTAAGAACACCATATCTTTTAATCTTCTGACATTCCTCTTATATGAGAATATGACAGAGATTGGACTACAGTATCATTTAGGAACAACATTCTGGGACTGGGAAGCCTCTAGGTTTGACATACAGCACTGAAATGCAGAAGAAAGAAAAAAGAAAACACTTCTAAAACAGCCACTTGGTAATGCTTTGTGGTAATTCAGAAATAAGAAGAGATATTTCTTTGGTCTCTATCCATGCAAAAACGTTTTACATTTTCAGTAAGCATTCATGGAGCACAGACAAAAATGGCTGCAGAATGAAAGGATCCAAGAAACATATTCATCTTCTGTGGATGTCAGGGCTGGGGAAGCATGAGTCACTCAGATCACATCTGTTCTATTACAACGTTTTGATGATACAGGGAAGAGCAGATTGGGGAATGCCCTAGATTTACATGTTGGTAACTTTCCCCATGACCAAATCTCCAACAGAAGCAACTTAGGTGAGGAAGTATTTATTTGGCTCAGGATTTCAAAGGGCTCAGTTGATGATCCCTTGCTCTGTATGTTTGGGCAGAGACTCATGGTAGAGGTCACTTGCAACCTAGGCATCTCCTCCTTCCTGGGGAACAGGATGCCGAGAGAAGGGTGCTGTCACTCAGCTGGCTTTCTCCTTTGACTTCTTTTTTTTTCTCATCTGGTCCCCAATTCCCACATTTAGGTCAGGTTTTCCTCCTCAATTAATCTTCTCTGAAACCACCAACATAAACATATTCAGTTTACGGCACAAGAACCCCAGTTGTTTCCAAATTTGATCAAGTTGACAGTGAAGATGAACTTTCTAGCCATCAATCATCCACTGATCTATCATCTAACCACATGTTTATCCATCCATGAGCTTACCCCCCATTTTCCATTCACTCATCTACCCATCCATCCATCCATCCATCCATCCATCCAACCAACCAACTGTTCCTCCATTCACCTGCACACCCACATAGCCATCTCACTATCTGTCCATCCATCAGTCCACAGCTATCATTCACCCACATATCTCCCCATCATCCATCCAACCATCCATCCATCCATCTATTGAACTACCCATCCATCAACTCATCTGTCCATCTATCCATCCAATGAAGATGAGCTATCACAATTTTGACAGTTTTTCAAGTCCTTGAAACATTTACCAACACTAAGTTTTCAAAATTACAGGAATTTTTCTTTAAGACTAGCAAGAAAGAATAGGGAAAAAAAAGTCAAACTGAAAAGTTCCAAACAGAAGCCCAGAGCAGGCAAGAGACCATTATTGCTGGTGCTTGTCATCATCTGTGGAATCATTAACACGAAATACCTTTTGATGAATGCATTGAAGAAAGTGATTATATATTAAAGTATAAAAGTCTCTTCCTGCATCATTTAAATTACTTTACAATGCTGATTAAAATAACAGAACATTATAGCTTGCTTAGCTAAACATTATATTTCCAAATCCATTTTCAATTGTTTCCCTTCAATTTGAACAATTTTTGAGCAATTTTATTGCTATTCATACCTGCTTGATTTTTTTATTAGAAATTAAAGTACACACTTTTTTTATCGATGCCGAAAAGAACGGCAGTGCTTAACCCTTTCATGCCATTCAGAGTCCAAGTCTCAAAAGAAAAGATGCTTTTCCCCCTAGTTTCTCTGGGGCTTTGAGGATGTTTTCTAAAAATTCTTATTGGATATGAGGCTATAGTTCAGTGGTAGAGTACTTGCCTAACATGCACAAAGCCTTAGGCTTCTTGCCCAGAAACACACACACACACACACACACACAGGAATGCACACACGCTCCTGCATATAACCATACACATGCACACAGTGGCGGGGGGGGGGGGCTCAGTCAGGAATGTGGGGACATGAGTTCAATACCTAGCTGCTATCTACTACCCACTTAGAAAGCTGGGCATGGTGTCACATGATTTAAAGGCCAGCCATGGGGAGGCAAAATGAGGTGGGTTTCTGGGTTTCTCTAAATGAGTTCTAGGCCAGTGAGAGACCCTGACTCAGAAAAAGTAGGTGGTACATAAAGAATAACACCCAAGGTTGTCTTCTGTCCTCCACACACATCTGAACACACATGCACAAACACATCTACACAAAAGTACAACAGAATAAAGAAAATAAAGTGGGGAATTAGAAGGACCCTAGGTATATCCTCTGAACAGTCTCTAAGCTGATCTAAGGGGAGGCTTAAGCTCACACAGGAGGATTCAGATGCTTAATATCACATTGGGGTTTTGTGATAAAACCACCCATTAAGTCACCTGATTCCCATCTCCTGATTCACTACTGAGACCCTAAGTAACTTCATTCCTGCAAGTCCCTGCAGAAGAACAGGCTGACCAACCAGGAAGAGGGATATCACATACAAAATCTTCACGCTTTAGATGCCTGGCTCTGGCTCACGCTTGCTCGACAAGAAAGGGAAGGATCAGTTTGGTCCCCAAACAACATTTAAACAGAACACCAGGCCCACCAAACGGTGCAGGACAAGCAATCATGACACCAAGCCAAGCCATGGAACTTTCTCTGTGTATCCCTCGGCCTCACTCTCAGAGGCAAGTTCAAAGCCTCTCAGGGAGAATACCATACTCTGCCGTGCACATAAGACAGCTGAGTTTGTGGGCCTCTTCCTTTCGCAGGATACTTGGCTTTTCAGCATCCGATGCAGGGCAAAATGAAAAAGACATGGATAAGTTGAGGGAATTGGCTCTCAGAGAAAGGGAATTAGGAAGCCTCGGGGCTTTGAGCTATGGGACCTTGTGTATCTATCCTAATATCCTGTGGGGTTGAGCCAGCTCCAGGCTTTGCCAGCCACTCTTATCATTCACATTCCTAGGGAAGAGCCCAGCTGGCTTGGCTTGTATGGCAGGCCTGCCTTTTGATGTGTGTGGTGGTTTAAATGAGAAATGTCCCTTATAAGCTCAGGCATTTGAACGCTTGGTCCCCGGTGGGTGCTGTTTGAGGAGCTTTGCAGGAGGAAGTACATCAGTGAGAGTGGGCTTTGAGTGTTTATGGCCTCACCCTATTTTAGTGTACTCTTTGCTTGCTGCAGTACCTTCCACCATGATGGACCCTTATCCCCCTGCAATCATAAACCTAAATAAACTTTTCCTTCTCTAAGTTGCAGTGGTCATAGTGCTTATCACTGCAGCAGAAAAAGTAACTGATACAACAAGGAAGACTTTGGAACCTTGCAACACAGTTGGCTAACAACACATATGTGAAGGGTGTAATGTGTCAAAGTGCCTGTCAGAGGGGCGGCTTGTAAGTGGACAAACCATGCCCAGCACACACCTGAGGCTCTCCTCAAGATAGGGCTGGCATAGGAGTTGGAGCATTAGGATGAGAGCAGTCAGTCAGCACTGTGCCAGAGCTGGAAGACTCTGTTCTCCATGGTGTCTGCTGCAGCTGGTTTTACAGAGACCCAGTGAGAGCGTGAACTTCAGTAAGCCTTGGCTGTGTACATGCTGGATCCTGGTCCGTAGCCAGGCAGTCTCTCTGTATCTGACAAAAACCATTACACACGCAGCCCTAGTCATCGTCACTGCTTCCATGGAGCCATGTATCCAGTCCCAGGCAAGACTTGGTGATGGCAGGGGTGTAGAATCAAAAACAGCTTAAGGCTTTGGAGACCAAAATTGGAATGGGGGACTTCCCTGAAGACAGGGGCCAGTTGGAATTCATACTGAGTATACCAATCAAGAGACACAATTAAGGACCTTAAGACCCCCGGATTGCTGAGTGGCAATTCCACAGCCACTGGTGAAGTTCTTGACAATGTTCCAATGGACCTAATAACCCAAAGGTACAGACCTGTGTGACTCCATGGAGAAGGGTGACACAAAAGCCTAGTTGGGAATTGCTAGATATCCTAACATGAGCACTGACCTGGAAGGCCAGGTCACCAAGAGCACCAAGAGCAAAGGAACTGAGTTTATTTCAGGACTCGAGAGAGTGTCTGAGAGTGACAAGACCATGGCTAATGCTGGGAACTCTGCTACAGAAGCAGGGTAGAGTAGAAGCCAGAGGGTTTGGACCCTGGTCCCCCAATTCTGTGTGACTTCAGACAGGGTCATCACCCATCCCAAGAGGAGATCCCAGAAGTATCGTGTGTGTACTGGTGTACCAAGTGCCCAAAGGAATGAAGTAAGGACTAGGCATGTTCTGATGAACTCTGTAGTTAAGTGTTAAGTATCATTACTATGGCCACACTGATTTTCAAGTCCCTCTTTGTGCCTTTTCTCGTCCACTCCTGAGGCAGCATGAGCAAAGTATCATGGGAGACAGCAAGGATGGGAGCTGAGCCTGAGTGTGTATATGGTGTTGGGGTGGAGGGGGGATAGGGAATGCTGTTGGTCAACCCATTAGGATTCATGAGTTACAATAAATTACTCCTGGACTCTTTTAAGCTGAAGAGTTAGGTTTTCTATGGTGGAATTCACAGATGCTATAGTGAATCCACTACAGCCATGTCTCTTAGGCACACAGAGTCAGCCTAACATCATAGTGAGATTCAGGGCTAAACTCTCCCTTGTGGAGCAACATGCTTTCTTCAGAACGAGCCATTGCCAGAGCACTCCCTAATCTCTCCAGAGGGCAGCATCCCCAAAGACCGAACCCGGTTTCCCTAGACCCCCCCCCATATATATGTAGAGAGGGGAGAGATTAGATAAGATAAATATAAATAAATGTGATAAATGTGTATATACATTTGTGCACATATGTGTGTGTATGTATAAATATATGTGTGTGTATGTATACGATGGAGGACACCCTTAAGTGTTGTTTCTCAGGTTCTGTACACATTTATTTTGCTACAGGTCTCTCACTAGCCTGGAGTTTAGTAATTGAACTAAGTTGGTTGGTCAGTGAGCCCTAGGGATCCACCTTACTTTGACCAGTTTTGAGTTTCTGCATCAACTATTATTCAAAACACTTAGAAACTTCTGTAATAATACCTGACAGCTGCAGTAATTTATAGATAGATAGATAGATAGATAGATAGATAGATAGATAGATAGATAGATAGATGTAGATAGATGGATGGATGGATGTATTTATAGATGATAGATAGATACAAATGATTGATAGATTATAGATAGAGAGAGAGATAAAAGAAAGATAGAGATGATTGATAGATGATAGATAGGTGATAGATAGAAAAGCAGATAGATTTATTGAGATAGATAGATGGATAGATAGATAGATAGATAGATAGATAGATAGATAGATAGATAGGTTCTAGAGTTTAAACTCAGGTACCCATGCCTATAAGGCAAACACTGTAAAACTAGGCATCCTCATAATTCTTGTAGACCATACAGAAGCAGCCTACATAGCTGAAGTGCAAGGGACAACGTTGTAAAAGACAAATTTTAAGGACAATTCATCTCAAAGTCTGCACTCAGTAGGTAGAGAGATTATAAGGAAAGGAGTACAGAGCAGAAGATTGGGAAACTCCTGAGAGGATGCATCTGTCCAGTGCCCTAAGCCAGGAAACAAGTTCAGGGGAGACTGTGAGTTCAGTGGGTTAAGGATGGAAGTTAGGCTAAAGATGCAATGGTGTGGGAAGGAACTTCGAAGAGCATCTGCTTGTGCAATGTTGCCAATGGATTTTGTTTTGTTTTGTTTTTGTGTTTTGTTTTAAATTTTTTTTAAAAATTAGTCATTTTTTATCCCAATTGTAGCACCCTTGCTCATCTCCTCCTAGTCCCACCATCCCTTCTTCTTACCCCCCTCCCCATCTCCTAGACCACTGGAAGGGGAAGTCCTCATCCCTTGCCATCTGACCCTAGCCTATCAAGTCCTATCAAGTCAGGGCTGCCTGGATACTCTTCCTCTGTGACCTGGCAAGGCCTCATAGCCAAGGGGAAGTAATCAAGAAGCAGGCAACCAAGTTCATGACAGAGACAGCCCCTGTTCCCCATAACCGGGAATCCACATGGAGACTGAGATGCCTATGGATTACATCTGAGCAGGGGTTATAGGTCCTCTCCGTGCATGGTCCTTGGTTGGTCCATCAGTCTCTGAAGGACCCCCTGGGCCCACATTTTTTGGCTTTGTTAGTCTCCTTGTGGAACTTCTGTACCCTCCAGGCCCTCCTATCCCTTACTTCTCCCATGAGACTACCTGCTCTCTGTCCAAAGTTTGCCTGTGAGTTTCTGTGTCTGCTTCAACTCTCTGTAGGGTAGAGCCTTTCAGAGGACATCTATGGTAAGCTCCCGTCCTGTTCCCTCTCTTCCACTGCTTCCGGTGTCTATCCTGTTTGCCATTCTGAATGAGAACTAAGCATCCTCCATAGAGTCCTCCTTTTTAGCTTCTTTAAGTCTGTAGATTGTTATATGTTTATCCTATATTATATGACTAATATCTGCTTATAAGTGAGTATATACCATGCCTGTCTTTTCTGGTTCTGTGTTACCTCACTCAAGATGATCTTTTCTAGTTCCATCAATTTGCCTGCAAATTTCGTGATTTACTTGTTTTTAATTGCTGAGTAGTATTCCATTGTGTAAAAGTACCACAATTTCTGTATCCATTCCTTTGTTGATAGACATCTGGGTTGTTTCCAGGTTCTGGCTATTATAAATAGAGCTGCTACAAACAAGGTTGGGCAAATGTCCTTGTTGCATACTTGAGCATCTTTGGATATACGCCTAGGTGTGGTATAGCTGGATCTTGAGGAAGCACTATTCCTAGTTGTCTGAGAAAGTGCCAGATTGATTTTCAAAGTGGTTGTACAAGTTTACATTCCCACCAGCAATGGAGGAGGGTTCCCCTTTCTCCACATCCTCTCCAGCATGTGTTGTCACTTGAGGTTTTGATCTTAGCCATTTTGACAGATGTAAGTTGGAATCTCAGAGTCGTTTTGATTTGCATTTCTCTGATGACTAAGGACACTGAGCATTTCTTTTAGTCTTTCTCCACCATTCAATATTCTGTTGAGAATTCTCTGTTTAGCTCTGTACCACATTTTTTAGTTGGATTATGTGGTTTGTTGGTGTTTAATTTCTTGAGTTCTTTATATATTCTGGATATCAGCCCTCTGTAGGGTTGGTAAAGATCTTTTTCCAGTCTGTAGGCTGTACTTTTGTTCTGCTGACAGTGTTCTTTGCTTTACAGAAGCTTTTCAGTTTCAACAGTTCCCATTTATTGATTGTTGCTCTTAGAGCCTGTGCTGTTGGTGTTCTGTTCAGGAAGTTGTCTCCTGTGCCAAAAGCAATCAAAAGATACAATTCCCATCAAAATACCAACACAATTCTCTACAGACCTTGAAAGAACAATTCTCAACCTCATACAGAAAAACAAAAAACCCAGAATAGCTGAAACAATCCTCTACAATAAAAGATCTTCTGGAGATATCTCCACCCCTGGTCTCAAGCTGTACTATAAAGCAACCATAATAAAAAACTGCATGGTACTGGAATAGAAACAGACTGGCAGACCAATGGAATTGAATTGAGGACCCAGAAATAAACCCACGTACCTATGGACTCCTGATATTTTTTTACAAAGAAGCCAAAAAATACATCCAATGGGGGGGGGATAACATCTTCAATAAATGGTGCTGGTCTAACTGGATGTCTACATGTAGAAAAATGCAAATAGATACATACCCATCTCCCTGCACAAAACTAAAGTCCAAGTGGATCAAAGACCTCAACATAAAACCAGACACACGAAATCTGTTAGAAAAAAAAAAGTGGAGAAGAACTTTGAACTTGTTGACAATGAATTATACTTACAAAGACCACACTGTTCCCTTCTTGAAATGAGAGCATTCCTCTCTTGGCTTGGTTTTTCCTTCCTCATCCCAGAGACCTCAGTTTAAGTGTAAAAGGAATCCTTCCCTCAGGTGAGACAAATGGGCTCCAGCTCAGCACCAGCCTGGATAGGTGATAGGCAGGCCAATAGCCCACAAGGGGAACTTCTGCCAGCATGGGCTAACTGGCAAAGGCTCAGCCCTGTAACAGGCAGAGCGAGGCGTGCATCTTTAGGTGGGCTGAGAGCACATTCAAGATGCCTCTCTCCAAAACAGCAGGTGTCAGTAGGACAACAGTCTCTGGCTCTCTCCTCTCTCAGTGTCTCAGCCCTCAGGGAGCTGCAGCAGCAAAGGCTGGAATACATCCCATGAGCTTCTGGGGGTGGGGAGACGGTTAATTCTTTAGGCAGAATTATCAAGAGATTTTGATGGTCCATGGTTGAGACTGGGTCTAAGCAATGAAGGAAGCTGCTCAGTGGAGGGCAGATTTCTCTGGTCCTGGAAGCCCACAACTGCTTTCCTCTCTGTCAAGCACCAACAAGTTACAGACACATAATTTGAAAGCAAACAGCCTTAAGTACTGTGGCATTCTACTTAGGCCTAAATTTACATTTAAAAATATTATTCAACTAATTAAAATGGAATTAAGTGAATACAATGCTGACTATGTACAGCTTAGCATAAAAAGTTGTTAAATATATCATGCTCCGCTTTGTGAACTGGCAGCAGATTTTAGCAATGTTTAATTGTAAGAAATCATCATGTACTACTTAATTGCATAACTAGGTGGAACATAAAAATCACAATTACATGAATTATATTAAGTAAAATATGTTAAAATAGTTTGTTTTTCGATGGTGGAATTTTATGGACACTATAATGAAACAGAAGTACATCTTTAATTACCTAATTATTGCTATTTTCAAAGTCCATTTACACCATAATTGTTCCTGTTTTCATAGTCCAAAGAGTCCTTGACAAAGAGACTCCCGTAGGATCGAAAATAAGGATTCATTCTTTGGGCACCTCCCGCTTGTGGGTCCCTTTCCCTCTCTGAAATCCCAGCAGCATTCATCATGCGTCCAACAGGCAGCTTGGAGATGGAGCTGAGGATCAGAGAAGGGTTCAGAAACAAGGGAGGGGGTGCTTTCAGCCCTTAAGCAATGCATAGTCTGATTACGGGGGTGACCTAGAACCACAGAAAAAAGATGGAAACATAGCTGGACACTAGAGAGTTCAGCAGCTGGAAAAACAACTGAGCACCATCTTACTGTCAGGCTTAGAGAGCAGGTAGAGTGGGTCTCAGATGGGCAGGAGCTGATTCCTAAAACCAACAGGGACAGGGTCAAGTACACAGAGGAAGGGAAGGTAGGTGCTATGCAATGTAGAAGGGCATAGGTGGAAATGGGACAATCATACACAGATCAGCCAGACACTGTGTACCCAAAGGAGGCATACAGCATAGAGAGGCTGCAGCCATGTGTCTGGACACACTCCATGAGGGAGAGAGCAGTGGCTGAGAAGCCCAATGCTCACAGGCAGATAAGGCCCGAGGAAGAGCCAAAGACACCAAGGGAAAGAAAGAAGGTCTTCTTGAAAAGATACAAAATGGCTTTGGAGCGAGAAGTCTTGAGGGTGCAGGTCCACATCTGTTGCCTGTGTTGATATGGGTCTTTCAGTTTGATTGAGATATTTCTGCTATGATGGTTTACCTAGTTATTTCTTAAAGTGGCTTCGTACTCCGTAGGCCAGATTGGTATCAGGATTATGGTGATCCTTCTGCCTCAGTAACCCCAGTGCTGAGATGATGGTTGTGAAGCCTCCACACTTGTCAGATGGAGCCTTGTAAAGCTGTTTTTTTCTCAGCAGTCTACACAGTGCTTTCCAGAGTGGCCCCACCAGCTTGCAAAACCACCAACGCTTAACCAGCATTTGTTGTCAGTCATTTTCTTGATCTAGTCATTAAAACTGGGGTGAGATGAAAATATCGAAGTAATTTTAATTTGCATTTCCATGATTGGTAAGAATGTTGAACACTTTTCAAGATATTTCTTAGCCATTTTTATTTATTTTGATAGGCTCTGTCGAGAACCATAGCCCCACTGTCTTAGCTAGGAATTTCTATTGCTATGAAGAAACACCATGACCACAGCAACCCTTATAAAGGAAAACACTTAATTGGGGCTGGCTTACAGTTCAGAGGTTTAGTCTATTTTTAACATGGCAGAAAGCATGGCAGCACGCAGGCAGACATGGTACTGGAGAGGGAGCTGAGAGTTCTCCATCTTAATCCACAGACAGCAGGAAAAGACAGTGAGCCACCAGGCCTGGCTTGAGCTTCTGAGCCCTCGGAGCCTGTCCTAGTGGCCTCCAACAAGACCACACCTCCTAATAGTGCCAGTCCCTGTGAGTCTATGAGGGCCATTTTCTTTCAAGCCACCGTACCAATTTTTACAGGGTTGTTCCCTCGATTCTTTTTTTTTTTTCATTATTTTTGTATTTTGGATGTTAATCTTCTGTTTTCTTTTTGATCTTGGGACATCCTTAAAGCTTTCATTATGACTTCTTTGCTTGCTGGGAGAGGTACAACTAGAATTAGAAATGCTTTTAGGTGAAACTACAAAATATCAGGGGAGATCCTTACCCCCAGTATTAATTTGGTGGGATGTTTAACAGAGCAGTGGGCTCTACAACTAGTAATTATGCTACCGCTGAGGATGGCCAAAGTCCAGCCCACCACCACTAAATGGTGCTCAGAGCATGGAGAACTGGTTCCTTGCTGGTAGATGTGCAGAATGGTACAGCCTCGCTGGGAGACAGGTGGTTATTTTCTTACAGAACTGAATAGGCTCTGACCATACAAACCTATATAATCATATTCATTGTTAATTACCCAAAGGAACTGAAAAACCTATTTTCTCATTGAGAGAGAGAGAGAGAGAGAGAGAGAGAGAGAGACTGTACACAGATGTTTGTCTCAGCTTTATTCATAATTGTCAAAACTCAAGAGCAATCAAGATACCCTCCTGTAGATGAATGAACAACCAGACAATGGGCTATTATTCAAGCCTAAGATGAGATGAATTATCAAGCCATGAAAAGAAAGTTAAACGCACATTACTAAGATATGGCTGCCTACTGCATGATTTCAACCACATAGCACACTCTAGAAAAGGTAGAACTATGGAGACAGCATTTGATAAAGCTGTAGGGGAAACAGACAAGCAGGTCCAGTGGATTTTTGGCTGGGTGAAGCTGTTTTATAGAATCCTATTGTGGTAAATGTGTGTCACTCTACATTTGCCTAAATCAACAAGAGGACACACCAATAAGAGAAAGCCCATCATGCAAGCTATGCACACTGGTGAGAATGATATGTCACTGTATGAGAAATACACTGTCCTGGTGGAACTCTTGACAGTAGGGGAGGCTGTACGTGTGTGTGTGTGTGTGTGTGTGTGTGTGTGTGTGTGTGTGTGTGTGTGTGTGTCATGGCCAGGGGAGATATATGCAAATTTTCTTTCTTCTGCTCATAATTTTTCTCTGTAAAACTAAAACTGACCTAAAAATATGTCTGCTTAAGATTGATGGCATGGCCAACCAAAGACTGGCCCTACCTGAGACCCATCCAATAGGAAAGATCCCTTTACTGTTCCACTGATGTGCTTACAGACAGGAGCCTAGCACAGCAGCTGATGGAAACAGATGCAGAGACCCACAGCCAAACATTAGGCAGAGCTCAGGGAGTCCTATGGAACAGTGGGTAGAACAACTGAAGGAGCTGGAGGTTCGAGGTCTCCACAAGAAGACTTACAAAGTCAACCTGGGCCCATGGGGACTCACAGAGACTGAACCACCAACCAAAGACCATGCATGAACTTCCTAGGTCCCCTGAACTTATGTAGATGTGCAGCTTGGTCTGCATGTGGATCTCCAACAAATGGAGTGGGAACCCTCTCTAACTCTAATGCCTGCCTTTAGATCCTGTTCCCCTAACTGGGCTGCTTTGTCTCACCTAACTGAGAGAGGATGTGTCCAGCTAATGTGCCAGGTTGAGTTGGTACCCATGGCTGACCTCTCCCTTCTCTGAAGGGAGACTGGGGAGAGGGTTATGGGGGGGGGGGACTAGGAGGATAGCAGTGGTCTTGTAATCGGGATATAAAGTGAATAAATAATTAAATTTTTAAAATGAAAGTACAAAAAAAGGAAAAAAGAAATAAGTGAGATGGCCCAATAGTTAGGAACAAGTGGTTGTACATGTAAAGGACCCAAGCCTGTCTCTCAGCACCCATGTCATGTAGCCTATAACCACCATAAACCATGTCCAGAGGACCCTGAACCTTCTTCTAAGGATGCCTACACCCCTGTACACAGGTCCCCCGTTAGGCATATATATAATTGAAATGTATAAGTAAATCTTTTTTAAAGTAGGCAATACAAAAGGGAAGTTGCCTTAAGTAAATGGGCATGTCACCACAATGCCCATTGCCCCTCACTGTACTGTTCCTGCATGTAAAAGAGTGTCCCCCTGCAATGTACTTAAGTTGCTCCCCTTGAGTACCCGAGAAAGAAATCTTGACATTTTGCCTTCCTTTTCTTCTGTTTCTTTCTTGTTCCTGGAATCCTTACCATGTGCTGAGAGCCTTTGGTTGAACATTGCCTTAGAACCTTGAATGGGAAAGTGCTCCTTGTGGCCAGAGCTTTTCATTGTCACAGCAAATGAAGCTGGACACACACTGTTTCCGGCTGTTTCAAGTATGCTGAAGGAAAGTCCTCTCTGTACTTTCCACCATCCATGTTATCGTTCGCAACATCGAGCTTTCGAAATCTCTGCTTCCTGCCTCGGCATGTTGACTGGTGTTGGCATCAGACAGCCACACTGTTGGGATGCCATGGGTCCAGCCTCCCTGCCCTGCTTGGAAGACACGCTTTGCAGCAGGCATCCTGATCCTCTGGGTCTTCCAATCTTTCTGCCTCTTCTTCTGTGACACCTCCTGAGCCTCAGGTGGCTGCTTCTAGATAGATTTACTGATTATGGAAGCTTTCTATTTGCCCGGCTAGTTTTTAATTTTTATCTTGATGCAGCTTAGGGTAAGGAGAGGGAACTTCAAATAAGGAAGCACCTTGATCAAATTGGCTCACGACCAACTCTTGAAAGACTGTCTTGCCTGAGGATGGATGTGGAGGAACCCAGCCCACCTCAGGCATTTAGGCCTGGGCTGTGAAGGAAAGCTAGCCAAGCATTAACCAGAGAGCAAGCCAATAAGCAGCATTCCTCCACGGCCTCTGCTTCAGTCCCTGCCTTGAGTTTCTGCTTTGGACTATGGTAGACTATGACCTGGAAGTATAAACTTAAAGAAACCTTTTCCTCCCCCTTAGTGTTTTTGGTCAGAGTGTTTTATTACAGCAACACAGAAGTTACTAGAAGGCTATTACCAAAAGAGAAATCAAAATTATCCACTACAAAAATATAAATAGTAAAATGCATGATAAAAACATAGTTATTAAATAGAAGCCCCTCAAATCATTTTAGGCCACATCAATAAAAACATGTTACGCAATTAATTTATGAAAGAGTGAAAACTGGAGCTTGAACAGTACAGAAGTTGGGGCTATGGTGGCATTGTTTTAGTTATAACATAAACTCTTGTACATGATCAGAGACCTTTTGCTTTCCTCCCCACATATATTCTAAAGTAAGATGTGCTATGGTTACCTTTAACCTATCCTGTTGTAAACAAAGAATCAATGATGGGCTCTGCTGGATGGTGGATCTTGGGGGCAATTTGGAATCAAGCATATTCCATGTTATATGTTTATACAATCCCATGTCTGAGGTGGCATCACTTGGAGTCAGTAATTGAAATTTAACTAAATATCAGGCTATGAGATTCAAGCATCAGCCAAACATCCTCATTAATACAGGTAATTATATAATTAGGTTGTCTTAATATTTTTGTGATTTGGTAATTAACTGTATTTGAAAGATTAACCCTATGGTGACATACGCAGAAAGCGGAACACTGTAGAACCCAGGAGACATAAATCAGCAACCATAGGATTGCCTCATGGAGCCAGAGTGGTCAGCAAGGCCAGCATCCCAGCCACTAAGAAGTCTGAAGATGACAAGTTCAAGACCAACCTGGGCAATGTGACAGCTCAGTGGCAGAATCCTTGCCTCCCATGTGAGATGGGTTTAATACCCAGTACTGCAGTTTAAAAACAGAGGCTGGAGCCTCTGGGAGACAAAGGCAGGATTTCTGTGAGTTTGAGATCAACCTGGTCTACAAAGTGAGTCCAGGACAGTCAAGGCTACACCAGAGAAACCCCATCTCGAAAAAGCAAACAATAGGGCCGTGTCATAGAAACTATTATATACACATATTCCTCCCCACTGGACAATTTGGATAGGACATGTCCCACTTAAGGCTCATGGGTTAAAGGGTGGTTCCCCACTGCAATGTGGTTGAGTCATGAGGATTTTCTGCTCTGGCCTCATCACTGGATCAATCCATTGATACCATGTTATTTGTAGAAGGCAGGCCTGATTGGAGGGAACGGTTTGCTCTGGGAATGCCTTTAGGGGTTTATGTTGTTCCTGACCTGAGTGTGCCCCTGCTTTCTTGATGCTTTCTTCAACCACGCCCCTCTGCCATGCCTTACTTCACTCCCCTCATAATGGAGCCCATCCGCCAGGAGCAACACCTCTGGAAGCATAAGACAAAATAAATCCTTCCTCTTTCTAGTTGATTTTTATTTCATTTGACCATAATGGAATATGACTAACACACACTCACAAACACATACACACGCGCGCGCACATGTACCCGAAGATATATATATATATATATATATATATGGTCATGCTTGTCTGTGGGGACCCTGCCCCATGCACTCTTCAGAGCTTGAACACACAGACACACACACACACACACACACACACACAGGACCCTGCCTGGTATACTGTTCAGAGTCATGACCCTTGTCCCTGTTAAGACTTTACCTTCTTTCTGGATCAGTGTAGGAGGGTGCATTCTCTGTCTGATATGGTTGCCAATAAAAGCATGTGGCTGCAGAAGAGTGGAAATGCACTGTGGGATACTACTTTTTAAAAACCCCAGTTATTATTATTATTTTTTTTAATTGGAGGTGTGCTACTACCTTGTCTCAAGACTAGTTTATGGTATTTATAGCTAAAGTGCTAGACGGTGACATTAGCATATGAATAGCCTAACAATTCCATGGAATAGAAGAGTCCCAAAATAGACACACACACACACACACACACACACACACACACACACAAACGAGAGAGACAGAGAGAGAGAGAGAGAGAGAGAGAGAGAGAGAATTATGAGAGTTATTGAAAAGATGTCAATGCCAAGGTAAATAAAACATGGAAGAGATAGCCATTTCAAAAAGATATGAAAACAGCTTGGTATCTGCAGGAATTAAAAACAGAAAAATGGATTTTGGAGAGTGATTGGGGCAATGCTATGTGTGCCGTTTTATGAAACTGATGAGTAGAGTTGAAAGTAGATGCTGGGACATTCAAAGGAGAAGAATTGGTACCCAGAAACATTAAATTAATTAAAAGACTATAAACAGGGGCTGCATAGATGGTTCATTGCTTAAGAGCACTGGCTGCTCTTTCAGAGGACCTGGGTTCAATTCCTAGAACCTGCATGGTGACTCACAGCCATCTGTAACTCCAATTCCAGGGGACCTTTTTCTGCATTCTGTGGACACCAAACATACAATGTGATGCAGATACATACATGTGGGCAAAAACTCAGGCACATAAAATATTTTTAAAAGTTTAAAAGTCCCAGGAAGGGACAGACATGCTAATGGTGAAATTCAATCCTGGCTTCCTAAAATGCAGAGGTTGCCTAATAATGGCGTGGTAACCCTAATAGTAGAAGCTGGCTGCCCCAAATCAAAATACGTATCTGTTCTTTGGCTTCAGTGAGTATGGGTGTATTATCCTTGTATCCAAGTGGATGTCCAAATACCTGGTGTGCACAACTTGGAAGGGGGAAGATTCATGAACTGTGGTTTCAGAGGTGGGAGTTCACCAGGATGTGGAGGAACAGTCTGGTCATCACTATGACCAGGAAGTAAAGAAAATGAATTCGAAATGGGCCAAGACAAATTGTAACCCCCTAGACATATCCCTGACCTCCAACAGAGCTTTACCTTTCATAGTTCTATAGCCTCTGCAGAGCCAATCCAAAAATTGGAGCCATTGATAAATTAAACTATTTATTAGTTGGGAGCACTCGTAAATGTGCTTCCCCTAACACACCCAGAACGGCTTGTCACTAATCTTGCAGTATAATCAAGTGTATTATTCCAATAACCATCTTGTCGGCTGATCGGTTCTAATGGCATCCTTCCTGTCTTGGCTCTTATGCCGAAGCAATTTCCTCTAAGATAAAACTGTCCATCTTTGAAGGGAGTTTGTTAAGACAGGATGTTTGCAAGGAGGTGAAACAACAGGATGTTCTGTGGGGAAGTTAAACCTTTCATCTTGCCGGGAAAAACACTTCAGGAAGTCTCTGAAACCAAGCAGATTCACTAGGCTCCTCTCTCATAAAGTATATATTAAGTAAGTATTGTTGGGAGACTTTCTCAGCTGAATGAAAGAAGCAGGGACCAACAGAGCTACCTGCAAAGGACATTCTCCAACCTGTTGAGCAGTCTGCAGGCTATACTGTAGCTCCAGGTCCCCAGATTTTGTGAGCTGTCACTCGTGCTGGGGCAGGTTTCTGGTGATGCGGCTGTCTTTGAGTCATTTCTGCTCCTGTAAGTAACTTCACCCATAGTCCTATAAGTAACCCAATACAACCCATTGGTTCACATAACTGTACTCTGGCGGCATCTTTATTCTGGTCTGCTGTTGGCTCTGGGGTAAATAAACTCATCATTCCTTGAGTGTCATACAGCAATCATTCGGTCCTTTTATTTCCTTGAAGGACATCCTGGTGGAATCTGCAGGGCTAACCTCTCCCTCTGTATTAACTCATAGTAAAACTTAAGCCACAATATCAAGCATGGAACCCTTGATGTCAGCCAGGATCATTAGCCTCTTACCAACATGATGTCAGGTCTATAATACTCAGGTGTGAGGTCAGAAATTGTCCGTAGCACATGGTCCTCAACAGAGCATGTGCATAGTGTTGCCCAGATCCCAAATATACTTAATGTCCTTAAATCTGTCCGTTCTGAAGCAAAGCCCTCACCTTTCCCCTCCATTTTTTGGGTACTGGAAAGATTTCCTTCCAGTCTCCATCATCTGAAGTTAGGCTCTAGGGATCCCAATTTATAGAATGTACATCTGTAAGTACATATGGAACATGGTACTAATGAATGTCACATAAAACTAAATGTGAAATCCTCTTTATGGGCTCAGCTAATCTGTTCTACATAGACTCAAAATGAAATACATCACTGGATGGGAGAGTCACAAGAATAGTGGACATAGCCAATGGCATATGGCCAGATTTTATCTCCAGTGTGTTTGGGGGTGAAAAATGTCATTTGAACCCTCAAGATAGAAAGAAGCAAGAAGTATTGAGACTGGAAGCATGCTCCATAATACACCTAGATGTGGGGAAACTCCCAAAGGTTCTGGGGAAATGGCCAGCTTCCTACTATGCTGTTCAGCAAAGCTAATCCCTATCAGTGCCTGTAGGGCCCTCTTCTCTCTCTGGAATCACTTTGACCCCTAAATGTTTGTCCCTGTAGACTGGAGTCTGGCCCGTTTCTAAAATTTCTTCAGGGCCGAGCACACAGCTCCTCTCTTTGAAAGTACTCAGGAACTATTAGCGGAATTGAATGGAGTTGATCTGAATTATTGAATCCAGGTAAGTGGCTTTGTTAAGTCCATTAACTTTGCCCTGGGAATCTCGGCTCCTGTCCTCGTCCATTTCTATTTGGGCAGATTAATGTGACAGAGAGTGATTCAGTCGTCTTCCCTACTCACATCAGAAGGCCGAAAATGAAATGTGAAAATGACAGCGAAGAGCCACGTCAATAATACCCAAGAGGGGTCAGCACAGAGAGCCTGCTACCAGCCGACCAACCTTCACGAGAAGAGAGCCGTCAAGGCCACTTGAGCGCGTCTCACAGAATCACAGCATTCAGGATGACTACGCAGCTCTGAAGGTTGGCTTCTGGGATGTCCAAGGAGAGGGTGTTGGAAAGCCAACACCCCCGTTGCCTTCCTGGAAGCCCTGGTCCCCTGAACATCTGAGCCTCCAGACTGTTCCTCTGTCCATGTCATAGAGAACCTGTCATTGGCATATGCTTAAAGTATTGGGGTCAGCTAATATAATAATAAGCCTTGAAGGTTTATCGACTCATAAAATATTAAGCCTTTCAGGTTTATGTGGTACTATAGAGCCTTGGTGTGCATGCCTTCTCCCAGGTGGGTACCTGGATGGTGAATTCTAATTTTAATTTTTATAAGGTGTGTATATGTGCATGAGCACATGTCTATGTGAGAGAAAGAATTAAATACATAATGTATATCAGAAAAAAAAAAAGGGAGGTATATATTTAGCTGAATGTTCTGAGGATTTTTCTTTCTTTTCTTTCTTTTTTTTTTTTTTTTTTTTTTTTTACTTCAGTAGAACTGTTGAAGCCAAGTGGGAGCCTTTTGCTTTGCTTATTTATTTATTTTGCTCTCTCCGTTGGAAAGCAATGCACATGTATTATGAAAAGCAAATATTGTACTCTATTGTCAGGCAGAGTTTATAAGGTTCATGTGTCAGTGATGAGAGGCCAAAGACCTCACACAGACTTCCCTGCCCTACAAGACTTTCTCATGAAGTATAAAATAGGGGAAATGAAGGACTCCTTCCTGCCAGAAAACAGAATCAGCTTGCTTCCAGTGGCCCCCTGGGGGTTGGATGAGCTCAAGGCTGGGTGGTGGGGATAGGGCTGGTTCTCTGTGGACAAGCATGGGGGAGGTGCTCCTTCCAGTGAGAGGTTGGAGGGTGCTTACTCAGAGGAGATTGCCTGCATCCGCATCCATGCAGTTCTGACCTCCAGATGTAGGAGGCCACTGGCCTTTGGGGACACAGGAAATGGAAGCAAGGCGATGACAAGTAAAAGGCATCCCTTGGCCTTGGAGCATGCAGGCATGGGATCCGTAGAAGAGAAGTTTCTATTTACAGGAAACTGGCAGAGAGTTATAACTTTTCCTAGACAGGTTGGTGCCATTGTGTTCTGGCACTACGGAAAGCATTAAATAAGGCTTAGCATTTGTCCACACCACGTTGTATGTGCTATGCTTTCTGATATGGATTGCTTTCTCTGACTGGGGATTTTCACTAAAGTCCTTCCCTGGGGAGTAGAGAGCAGGGAGTTATAGTCAACCATGGTTAATTTGCGCTTTGTGCTTTGTTTATCCAAACCATATGTCTAGATGGTTGTAATTCTGTGTCATTGGCTGTGTAATGCTCTCTACGCTAAGAAATCTGTAAATAGCAACGGCTCCACGCATAATCACATTGGCATTCTGGGGGTGTGGGGGGGTTCGAGTGACGTTTTCTATGGATCCAGCCACCTCAAGGGTGTCTTCATCTCTGTCCTTCAGGCAGTGAGCAGCATCTTGGCCTTTGTGGTCAAGCACATCCTTGTGGACAGGAAAGCAGCTCCTCCCAGGAGCCAGGGGTGATGAGTCAGTGCCACCTCTGGTGCTTCATGCTCAGCCTCAGGGCCTAGAACCCTCCAGGCATTAAAACTGGTTTTGTTATTTAGCAGTGTCAGTTTGTCATTCATGTGGAGAAGAGACACTTGTCTATTTTAATGCTATAAAGAGTTAAGAGCATAAAAAGCAGTCATTGTGGAGAACATTTCATTTGAAATATGTACTTAAATCATCAGCTGTCAATCAAGAATTGACATTGTGTTAGGAGCAATGGTGTTTGTCTCTAATCCCAGCACTAAGGACATCAAGGCAAAAGGATGTCACATCCCAGGCCAGTGTGGTCTTCCTAGCAATATCCTGGCTCAGAAAAAGAAAAAGACCAAAAGAAAGGAGGGAAGGAAGGAAGAAAGAAAGGGAAGAAGAAAGGGAGGAAGAAGGAAAGAAGGAAGAAAAGTAAAACAAAGACATTACACTAATGATGTGTTTTATCTTTAATTATGTGTACATGTGCCCACAGAGACCAGAAAAGGATCTCAGCATTCCCCAGAGCTGGAGAACAGGCAGTTGGGAGATGGCCAGTAGGTCCCCTTCAGGAGCAGTAGGCAGCCTTACCTGCTGAGCCAATGGGAATTTTCTTAACTGTAAATTGATATATAGGCTAAAACACAAGGACCTCACCTTCTGTATATAAATAGAGTATCCTGTCACTGGAAGTCTCCATCACCAGCCGGACCAAGATGGGTCTATCAACCTCCATCCACTCAACGATTCTGGAAGTCTTTGTGACCGGAGGCACTGCGATGCACAGATGGATGTGTTGGGTGAAGGCTGGGCCTCTGGGTTATGGGAAATTCTGCCTTTCCCTGACTTCAGCAGCTTCCCACGGTGAAAAGGGGGCTTCTCCTTCCTGCAAATGTTAGCACTTTGTTATAACTGTGGTTGCTTTGCTTCAGGTAGTTTCAGGGCTCAAGCACCGAAACATCTGTGTCCGATTGTGGGGATCCCACCTCTAGGATCCCACAGAGGAAAAGAGCGGTCTGCAGCAAGATGCTATTAGGATGAGTTTGCTAGAAGCACAGGCAGACACAGCCGCACCCAGAAAATCCCAAAGACCCCTTTCACCTTGTTGCTAGCTACTTCTCACCCCATCAAACTGTCCTGTAGTCTTGGTTCGTGCCCTTTATTGACTCACATGTCACAACAACGATTCTGCCTTTCTTCTAGACTCAACCCCAAATCTTGGCCCAAATCACGGAGAAGCAAGAATCCATCACAAACAGACTTCTACGCCTGGTGCGAAATCTGTCAGCACGCTTGCACTTGTCCCGTCCTCCCCCAACTTCCTTCTGTTACAAAGACAGAACAGACACCTTCCCCCTTCTCTCTTTCTAAAGTCTCCTTCACTCCTCTTTACCTGGGGCTTCCTTCAGCACTGACTAATTTTTTCCCTTGAAATTTTTCCTGTCCATTCCTAAAATTGGTCTATGACACTTCCATATGTTCCCTTCTGATGTTGACCTATGTCCTTGTTCCCAACGCAATCAGCTTTTAAGAGGTAGAACCCTACATTCTTCCCATTCATCGTGTTCTTTCAATTTTAATCCCTGTCGGAACCTGATGATATATTTCCCAGACATCCAAATTTAAAGACATGGTTCCAATGTGTCAGTACCTTACCTGTCGGTACCTTAAGAGGTAGGACTGGTTGGGAGGTACTTCAGTCACTGGTGATATACCTTCAAAGGAAATTGTGGGACCTGTATACTCTCTCTGCTCTGGTTCAATATTTGTCCATTTGCTCTCATGCCCACTCCGCACATAAAATGCCACCATACTGCACCCTCACCAGAGACTGGTTCTTTAGGCTTACTCAGTCTTGCAGTTGCAGCTTCCAAAACTGTAAGCTAGATAGATCTATCCTTTCCTTCTGCCAGGTATTTCATTGTAGTAACACAAAGCTCACACTCCTTTGTCATCCCATCAGGATTGCCACGAGTGACTTCTCTAAGTCCTAAGTCCTGTCCCATCTTCTCCAGCTGAGCATCAGACTTTAGTCAAAGTGCCCCAGAAATAAGGTAGAAAATTCCCTGCAGGCAGTCCTTGTTACATTTGTTGTCCAGGCATACGTCAACACAGCATCTCTTTCATCTTCCACACTTTAGTCGTTGAATTACAGAGCTTGGATGGCACAACCCTCAGAATCAACTAAGCAGGAATCACGGGGACTCACAGAGACTGAAACAGCAATCGCAAAGCCAACATGGGGTGGGATGTGTTTATGAGAGAACAATGAATAAAGGTTAAAAAAAACAAAGGAAAGAAAGGAAAGGAAGAGGAAGAGGAAAGGTAAGGAAAGGAAAGGGGAAGGAAAGGAAAGGAAAGGAAAGGAAAGGAAAGGAAAGGAAAGGAAAGGAATAAAGCCAGCTAACTATTGATAAACAATAACCATCTATTAATTGTCTGGCCAGCCTTCTTTCCTTTTTCCTGACTTCCTGCCTTTCATCTTTCCCTACTTTTCATTTTGCTTTGTGTTGTTTCAGAGACTAGTACCTTGAAGTTATATTTTCAATATGGCTTAGTCATAAGACTGAACTACCCAGAGTCATATTGGCATAAAGAGAGATATCAGATCAAAAATAGGTCAAGAATATCCACACCAAATAATTTTGCTGATGCCGTTTGAAGAATTAAAAAAAAAAATCAGTGGGATTGCTAAGCTGTTAGGATATAAGTTGAGATAGCTGCATCAACTATATGATGATACTTAGATGCAGCCTTATCAGAGCAGAAGGCAAAATTGAGAAAGCAGAATATAGAGGGGAAAAACAGAGGAGACTGGTGGGAGTGCCTAATGCCAGTGTTGAGCACCTGATACATAAACCAGTCCTATGCCTGGGTTTTCCAGTGCAAGCGCCAAAGTTCTTTTGTACATGGGAGTGTTGGATGTACTGACTCTGTATCTAATGCCAAAAAGCCTGGATCTACACACAGAAGGTCTATATTCGATTCTAATTCATATCTAATTCTATAGCAGCCTCAATTCTGTGTGATTGGTATTCTTTGGGGACTAGCCTAGGAAACTGGAAGTCTGTAGGGGGTTTCCAGAGAGGATTAACTGAAGGGGAGAGATCCTGAAGGTGGGTGGCACTGTGGAAAGAAAGGGAGACTAGTCAAATTCAATGAGGAAAGGAAAAAAGCCAGCTGCGTTCCAACATCTCCTCTCTATGATATGAGCTGTCCCACCATGCTTTCTCTACTAGGACTAACAGATCCCTCTGAGACTGTGAGCCAAAATAAATAATCCCTCTCTTGTTCAGTCTGTCCCCCAGGTATTTGATCACTCTGTCAATCAAAATTCTAACACGCATAAGCAACAATCCGGTTTCTGTCATCAGAAATGTGGGGGTCTTTCTTTTGTTCTCTCTCTCTCTCTCTCTCTCTCTCTCTCTCTCATTAAATCTTTCTTACTCTGTCATCATCATATATCCAGGTTCTCCACTTGGTACTGGCCCCCAACAAGTCAACAACAAAATCATCTCACACCATAGAAACACTGCTACAGTCTTCCCCTTTCTCTTCTTGTGATCACATTACATGCTAAAACATTCTAGAGCTTCTCCGCAAGCAGCAAATCTCCTTGTCATACACAAGGTTATAGTTCACTGAGAAAATGGATGGAGAAAAGAGGGAGCAGAATTACACCCAGGACTCAGGCGTTCAGTATTCTAGGATTCACAAATGAATTGTATCGGAGACAATGTCAGTCTGATTTCTCCAGTAGTGTTTCCAGTATTACTGATGCTGTCGGCATGCTAAACAGGACTTGCTTATTCACTGGTGCATTCTGGGTGGGTCAGAGACCACGGGGTCATCTTCAGACTTTAGAAACCATTGTTCTCCAAGGAAACACACAAAGAGCCTCACATCCTCATTTTAGGTACTAACTTTCCTGTTTCCTGTTTTTTAATCAAAAAGGAGCTTTGATTCTGAATTTGGTTGAAATTAGGTCATATGAATGTCTGCTTGTGAAACTATGCAAAGCCCAATGGTTCTAGAAGGGAGAAGGATGAAGGGGCTTTATTGAAGTATCTGCAAGAAGAATAAAGTTGGAGAGGGGTATATGCATGTTCTTAGAGCAGTGTAAATACTAAATATTGAAGGAGCTTTTTTCATCCCCAATTTATCCATAAGCCTATTGGAAGTGCAATCTAATTCTTAATAGCATTTTTTTAATTTGACAAAGTGTTTATAAGTATCTTCTAGATGAATTCACAATTAAGTAAAGCTTGATCACACAGGGTTGGAAATATTTGTATTAACAAGCACAAAAGAAGTCTTTCAAACTATCATTAAAATAAAGTGGCATTGTAATAGGTATGAGCAATAGAAACACAGGATAGGTGGATGGAATGTGACTCAGTGGTAGAGCACCTGCCTAGAATCTCCCACTGAGAGGCTGGGGTGTGGCTCAGTGGTAGAGCATCTGCCTAGAATCCCTCAGAGAGGGGCTGGAGGAACCGTGTGCAAGACTAGATAGAATTCTTCAGTCAGAGTTTGGCGCATAACCCAGGGTTAAAACCACTGCCTAGAAGACAAATTTGTGGGGTTTATCCCCAGAGCCCTCAAAAGGACAAAAGAGGGAAGGATGAACAGAGGGAGGGGAGAGAGGATATGGGAGGGAGACAGGCTTATAGTAGGAGTGTATTTTGAACTTCTTGTTAAGTGACAGGCCATGTATGAAGTACTGCTGGTAAATTGATTCATGAGGGCTTTGCTGCACATATCTAAATAAATTTCAGGTGGATAAAAGGTTGAAAAAATACATATGCCAAAGAACTATAGAGTGAAAGATGAGTTTATTTCATCTTTCACTGGAGATATCCTTAAGTAGTGTCTTCCAGTAAAGCAAAATATAGAATTGACCCCATGTAAAATTTAAGTCTGATGCTGTGCTCATAGCTGAGGGCCAATGACAAACAGAAAGAAAATAATTGCAGGACACATAATGAAAAGGTTTAGAGTCTTAACATGCTGAAATATCAGTGTACACAAAGGAGGTCACTGGCACATTCATAACAGAAAATACTAATGGCAAAAATGTTGTAAAATGTACAAGATGTCAAAGATGAGCAAAATGAAATGACAGTGAGTTCAATATTTTCTAGTAGTTCCGTGTCCAGTTCAGAAAAGATAGAGAAATTCTGGGAGACAGAGAAATGGACCTCTGTAAGTTGCCTGGCCTGAACTCAAAGCCACACAGCCCTTTCAAAGAGTCCTAGGTAAAATTCTTCAATGCGCAGAGCCCACTTATACAGCAAATTCCGCTCTAGGAATTTATCCTTAGAAAATAATCATAAATAACTGCAGAAATTTATTTAAGAGATGTTCCCAGGAAGGTTGTTTATAATAGCAAAAAATTAAAACCAAACTAAATGTCTGACAATATGGAGCTGCTTAAGTAAATGACGGTGCATTATAATCCAGGGTCGTAAAACATCACACCATGCACTATTTAGTGACTCCAGAAAATGTTCACAATATATAGTTAAACCAGGAGGGGAAAGTTGCAAAGCAACTCGTATGGTATGGTCTTGCCTTTTAAAATGTATGTATGTAAATGAATTCACAGACAAAGACCATAAGAGGATAACCAGCCAGTTATCAGCGGTTATCTCTCGGAGGCAAGGGGATCTGCAGTTTCCATTATTTCTCAAATATTCCACAAGAAAAAAAAAAGTATTATTTTTGTAACAAGCTTCTTAAGACATTAACTTTGATTTAAATTCTGCACGGAAGTCAGGTTTGAAAAAGGGTAGTATAGCCTTCTGGATCTTTTTTTTTTTTTTTTTTTTTTAGAGGGGGTGTTCTTGCAGTCTAAAATTAAGGAATACTGGGGGCCACTGAGATAGGTAAGGAAAGTCCAGTTTCCAGGACATGCTGCCCTGGTGTTAGTAAATGGATAGCTGATGTCTGCTCCTGTCTCTGCCTCTTTCCAGACCCAAGAGATGAGAGAGATTCACGCAGACTGAAAATTGCCGTGTGGATGATGATTCTGAGCATGGAGTTTTATAGAGACCAGCAGATAACTGGCATCTATTAAGATCTGTATTTGCAGACCCTGAGACTGCTTCAGGGATATTATCTCATTTAAGCCCCACAAAGACTGGGCTTTGACAAAGGCACCATTATCTGTAATTTATAGATGTGTAAACTGAGCCTGAGGTAGTGCTGTAACTCACCTGCAGTCTTTGCTCCCAGGAGACCAAACAGAATTGAAAACCCACAAGTGTCTCAGCCCTGATCCGCTGGCTTCCCTAGGTTGCTGTGAGAGACCCTAGAGTTTTTTGTGTTTTGTTTTTGTTTTTGTTTTTTTTCCAGGCCCACAGCCCCAAGTCCAACTTCACCACCCAGGCCCTCTGTTCCCTTTGTGATGCAGCCTGGCATTGTGGAGTCTGACTCCAGGGTGAGAGATTTGTGGCGATTGCATGATGTATGAGGTGCCATTTGTAAAAATATTATTTAGTGTAAAACATGATGTTTTTTCTCCTGATTTACAAGTTGGAAGTATAAATCACACGTCTCACTGTCTGCATTATATATCTTGCCTCTGATTTATAAAACTCGCCTGTAAATCTTTTGCAGCAAAGTTAAGATTCAGAAATCATTATTTTAAGAATTAGATTTAGTTAAAACATTCAGCTGCTTCATAGGGGAGGCAATGGATTTACATAACTCCAGTCAAAGCTTACGAATCAGAGGGCAGCTTTACAAGTCTGTGCCCAGGAATTCCTAAAGAAAATGTTTTGATTTAAAGGCCTCCCCTTCACACTTTAGCTAGAACTGACTGATTTACGCAGCTGAAGACTTACAATAATGATCCATTTTCTAAAATCCCACTTTTCTTTAACTCAGGACCCAGATTTATATGTCCTTACTGGGTTTTCTATAATGCCATTTCAATCACATGATCGTCCACCCAGAGGTGTCCTAGAGGAAAGGCCCAGGAGACAGGGACAGTCAGAATAAAGAGCAGGACTTTTGCTGTACCACCTTGCCTGGATTTCTTATTCCAGGGGAATACAAATTTGTCACCTTGTCATCTTCTCCCCTGAGCCACAGGCAGCTAAGTATCAGGGAGGCTTGGTGGAAGACCCTATTCAGAATTGCGGTATATTCTCTGTATCCTGAACAGCAGACTGATCCTCGGGGAAAAAATGGCCAGTCTAGAGAACGGATGACATAGTCGATGAATAATTGCTGGCTGAATAAATCAATGGATACATGAACAATACCTACTCAAGACCAGAGACCAAACAAGCAGCAATCTGACAGTGCAAATGGATGAAGAGGCAGAAGGTGTGTGTTAGTTTTCTGTCACTATAACAAAATACCAGAGATAAAGAACTTACAAGAATGAAAGGTTTGTGCTGGCACACAGTTGCGGAGGCCCTTGGTTGTGTGATGGTATTACAGTACAGGTCTTTGCAATGAGGGCATATGGAGAAGGTCTGTTCCCTTGTGGCATCTAAAGAAGCAAAAGAGAGTGACAAGGAGCCAGGGTCTCAAACCTACTTTAAGAACGTGCCTCCAATAACTTCACTCCCCCCCCCATGCAACTCACCTCTTAAAGGTTCAAGTTTCTCAAAGTGCAGTGGGCAGCACATCAAGTCTCTAACCCAAGGGCCATTAAGGGACAGTTCTGATCCAAAGTATATCAAGGAAACAAAGTGCAGAGATAGAAATAGAGACAGAGGCAGATAGAGATAAAGACAGAGTCAGAGACAGACAGAAATAAAGACAGAGAGACACAGAGAGAAAGACACATAGAGAAACAGAGAGAGAGATAGAGAAAGACAGAGGGAGGGAGAGTCAAGAAGAGAGAGAAGTAGAGAGAGAGAGAGAGAGCCCAGTCCATGTAAGCAGGGCAGCCATGTCTCAGTGTCATATGGTCATTACCGTGTAGAGTTTCTCACAATGCCAAGTGTCAATTTCTTCCAAGACGATTCCTAAATTCAATTTATTTATGTTAAATTATGTTTAAATCTTAAAATGGGCTAGCGGCACACACCTATAAATTCAACAGTTGGGAGGCTGAGGCAGAAGGCAGGAGGATTGTGAGTTCTTGTGAGTTCTGGGCCAGTCTGGGCTACATCTTATCTCTAAAGAATCACCATCGTCAATAACAACAATAATAAATGCCAATCCTATCCAAGTTTAATTTGCAACAGTAAAATACGTACAACTGAAATGTGCAGGTCGACAGCACTCAACAAAAATGTGCATCAGTGCCACCATGCCATTCTAACTTCCAAAATATTTCCTTCTTCAACTGGAAGCCAACCCTTTTCCCACAGCCCCACTGCTCCTACTAAGAGTTGATATATTTCTGTACCAATGGGTAAGATCTGCCCATTTTAAAATTGTGCACATAGATAGAATAATATAGCGTGATTTCTTTCTATTGTCCAGTTTCTCTAACTCAATAGAAAGTCTGTGGAATTCATCCATGCTGTTGGGTCTGTCTTCCTTTTTATGGCTGAGTAGTATTTCATGGTATTCGTGTGGCCTGTCAATTCATTCCCAGTTGGTAGACATCTGACATCCTTCAGATTTGATTATGGATAAAGCTGCTCTGAACATTCCTGCCCAAGTTTTTTTTTTTTTTTATGGACATATGTTTTTATTTCTTTCGGGTGAAAACATAAGATTGAAGTTGCTGAGTCACTTACTGAATATTATGCTCAACTTTATACCAAGTTGCCAAACAGTTTTCAAAGTGATTGCACCATTTCACACCGCCAGATCCAGTAATACTGGAGAGTCCCAGCTGCTTAACGCCTTTAACGTGGTTGGCACTGCCTGACCTTCTCACTGCTGCTATCAATGCAGTCGTGTAGACATTAAGAAGCATTCCATCTTAAAGTGGGTTTTTCCTAATAACTAACGGCACGGAGATTTGTTGGTTGTGTGTGTTCTCTGAGATCAGCTCACAGCCTGGGCACAGTTTGCTGACTACAGAAAGGGTGGGGCATCACCATTCCTCTGTGGAAGAGCCACCAACTGGACTTCATAAAAAAAAAAAAAAAAACTGTTCCAACTGAAAGTCCTAATTTGTTCCTGGATTCTGACCAATGAACTTTGATCTACAGCAAACCTTCCATCCCTCATTTGCATAGTAGACTAGAGTCTGGTCCTGTGAACTAAATGACAATGCCCCTCTCTCTGAGCCTGCACAGCACACTTATTTTTTTGTGTGTGGAAAGTTGAGTTGTGCTGGTTTCTTAACTGTTTTCTGGTTTTAAGTAAAACTTCTTTTTTCACCTTGAATTCTTTCCTCAGGAGTCTGACCATTTGTGGATCTCCTCTCATGAACTGCCTTGCTCAAATTTTCCACCCAGATTTGATTTAATAATTTCCTTTGCTTTGTATGATTGTCTTAAGGGAAATTTATAAACTGGATAGAAGCCCTGTGAAATCCTTATGTGGCAGATAGCGTCTCTCAGTCTGGAGCTTGGTACTTGCTTTTCTCATCTATGGCTTTTGGAAGGCAAATCCTTTTAATTTGATGTAGTACAATATTCTCCCGGTCCTCCTCCTCCTTTCCTTCCCCTTCCTCCCTCTTCTTTCCTTCTTCCTTGACAGGGTTTCACCATTTAGCCCTGGCTGTCCTAGAACCCACTTTGTAGATCAGACTGGCTTCAAACTCACTGAGATCCTCCTGTCTCTGCCTCCCAAGTGCTGGGATTAAAGGTGTGTGCCACCAGCTAGCACCTTTTTCTTATTAACTTTTTATGTGAATGCCTACACCTAAATTGTAACCTCTGGCTCCTACTGTCTCTCAGACATCTTAAGCTTCACAGTTTTTGCTCTGATCTCTGGCTCATTTCAAGTTAATTTTATAAAAGCAAAGTGAGAGAAGGTTGACATTCATGCTTGTTCCAGGTTTAGTTTAGGAAGAGCCAATCTCCCAATGTAGAGCTTTTACAATTGTTTTAAATATTCTGGGTTCGTTGCATTTTCAGATAAATGTGAGGATGCTTAAAACAGTTTCTACAAATAGGAAGTGTAGAGGAATTTTATTTCTGAACAGGGCTGCTCTGGAAAGAGACCACACCCAAAGACCTTCTAGGTCTATGTGATTCAGCTGGAAGGCAGACATGCCTTTAATCCCAGGAGACAGAGGAAAGCAGCTCTTTGAGTTCAAGTCTGCCTGGTAGAGAGCAAGTTCCAGGTAAAGAAAAGTTCAGGTCCAGGCGTGGTCGTACACGCCTTTAATCCTAGCACTCAGGAGCCGAAGGCATGCAGATCTCTGATTTCGGTTCAGTCAGTTTGTTTGAGTTAATGAGTTGAGAGGCAGTACAGTGGGGTTGAATTTGTGGCAGCACAGTTCCTGGAATTCAGAGGCAGTTTTTACTGGGAGAGTTTTGCAGAGAGAAGTTGAAGAGAGAACAAGCTAGATACAGGTGAAGCCAGAACAAGTCAGAGAATGAGAAGGAACCAAGAGATTAGAACAGATTGCTAGAGTTAGTTTCAGGCCAAGCAATTCAGTGAGAAACTGAGAGAAGCCAGATTGAATCAATCAGCTTGGAGAGGAGTTTGATCCAGAACATCTGGGTTGAACCAGCCAGCCCATAGTTCAGAAAGGACTAGAAAGGTTGAGATTTGAAGAGGCTGAAAATATTCTAGGCCTAGATAAGATTGTATGGAGGCTAGATGCTTTCAGGACTAGAACTAGGTTATCAGACAGAGACAGCAAGCCTCCAAGATGAAAATTACTTCAGTCAAATAAAATATACTTTAACATGTTCACAAGAATATGTTGAATTTGTCTCTCGATCTGAGAAGACAAATTTTAGCCTGCTCAAGTCTCAATCAATTAAAAAGGTCCACCTTTAAATTAAGTTACATTGTCTTAATTTTGTTCAGTAATGTCTTTAAGTTTTCCACGTAGAAATATTGAACACTTTTCATTAAATTTACTCTGGTTTTATATTTAAATATGCCCTTCTAATGATTTATCATTTATATGTAAATGTAATTAACTTCACATGTTCATCTTATATCCCATGACCTTTCTAGAGTCATGCTAAGTTCTAATATATTTTTGTAAATTTCTGAGAAAATTTTAATGCAGAAAAATTACGTTTGCTGTTAATACAGTTTTATTTATTCCCTTTTAAGTTTTTGGTCATGTATGTAAGTACTTTTTTTTTTTTTTTCCTATTGCATTCACTAGAGTGCCCCAGTTGGTTTCAAGGTAATGAGGTTGGACACAGCTTCCTTGCTTATAGTCTTAGAGGGAAAATGTTCACAGTTTGGATGTTTTAAGAAAGATAGGCACAGGATATTTCACAAATTCCCATTAGAACAAGGCTTCCTCTTATTCATAATTTGCGGAGTCTTTTTTATCTCATCAGATTCTATTTCTCTCTCTCTCTCCATTGAGGTGGCTGTGAATCTGCTTTATTCTGGGAGGCAGTCAGTTCCGCTGATTAATCTCTAGTGCTGACCACGTTTGCAGTCTGAGCTGCACCCATTGCATTCTGCATGCTGGATTCAGTTGGTCCGTGTGTTGTCGGGTTTGGGGTTTGTGTGTTCAGAGCAGATACTGGTCTGTAATTTCCTCTCCTCAGAGTGCTGGCAGCTTTTACCATCTGCTTGTGCCGGCCTTTTCGGCAGGAGAGGATGTGGTCCCTCCTCTTGTGTTTTGGGGAGAGAGTTTAGGTAATGTTGCTATTATTGGATTCATAAATGCTTGATAGAGTTCATTGGTGAATTCTCCTCTCAATACAGAATCTGCCTTATAGAAACCTTTGGTAACATTCAATACTTTTTATATCTTTCCTGCTCTGCTGAGATATGCTTGGCATATAAAATTGTATGTATTTAAGGTGTACAGTGTGACAATTTTTTTCTATTTTTCTTCTTTTGTGCTATGTTAGTGTTCCATATCTCTAATGAAATACCTGAGTTAATTAACTTATAAAAAGAGAAAGGTTATTTTGACTCATCATTTTGGAGATCCAAATCCATGATCTGTGTTCTGGGCCTGTAGTGAGGTGGCAGACCACGGCAAGAGTGTGTGGAACAAAGCCTGCTTATGCCATGCTTGCGGAACAGAACGCTGAAAGGGGAGCCCACACTAGCCTTCAAAGCTTTGCCTCAAATGCCGTAACGATCTTCTACAAGGCCCTGTCTCCTAAGGTCTCCATCACCTCTTGACAGTGTCACCTTAGGGAACAAGACTTTTAACACGCCACCCTCAAAAATGATGGTCTAAACAACAACATGCAAAAAATAAAATAAATTAATGAGACACACTTAAGATCGACTCTCAGGCTAAGGAAATGTCTCAGATGATAGTGTTTGCACACGTGGACCTGAGTTTGGCACTCTGGTGACCACAGCCAGAGCCAAGCATGGTAACTTGCAATCCCAGTATTAAAAGAGAGGGCTCGCTAGGTCATCCACCCTCGCAGAATCACTGAGCTCCAGGTCAGTGAGAGACTTTGTCTTCAAAAATATGATAGGGAGCAATTGAGAAGTCACTGATGTCAACCTCTACCCTCCCCTGCCACACACACACAGAGAATAATCTCTCTTGTCAAACTTCAGGTATACAATATAGTGTTGTTAACTATTGTCACCATTCTGTACCTTTGAACTCAGGGAGTTACTTGTCCCCTACAACCAAGACTTCGTCCCCTCAGTCTGTATCTTCCAGTTCCTAATTTTCATCCCCTGGCATCCACCCAGATAAGTTTCTATGTTTATGATTTTTGACTTTAGGTTATTTGTATAAGCGAGATCATAAAATATTTGTCTTTCTGTGTTTGGCTTATTTCATTAAGTATTATGTCCTCCAGATTCAGCCGAGGCAACACAAGTGGCAAAACTTCCATGCGTGTGTGTGTGTGTGTGTGTGTGTGTGTGTGTGTGTGTGTCCGCAGATATATCCTCATCTCTCATCTCTTTGGGTATTATATATATATATGTATGTATACATATATAATGTAATATATATTGTAATATATAATATCCACATATAAGAGAGATTTCACAGTGTCTTTGTCCATTCATCTATTGATACACACACAGATCTTAACCATTGTGAATAACACTGAAATTAAGGCAAAGGTACATACAACTCTTTACGACTCTTATCCTGTTTCTTTGGATATGAAACAGAATCATGTGTTAGGTCTCTTTTTAAGTTTTGAGGAAACTCCCTTTGGCTTCCACAATGGCTGCAAAAATACCGTATCGTGTGTATGACACTTCCGTTTTTGTTTGTTTGTTTGTTTGTTTGTTTGTTTTTGAGTCATAGCCACCCTAACAATGACAGCTCATCATGATTTTGGTTTGTGCTTCCCGGGTTATTGAGAACTTTCACATACCTGTGAAGGTCTCCTTTGATGTAATGTTTCTTCAGGTTCTTAGCCCATTTTTAATGAATTTTTTTCTTTTAGTCCCAGCAGGTTTTACTCATCATAGAGCATGCCGGGTTTCTTTTTCTAAATTTTTAAAAATAATTTATGTATTACTTTTTATGTGTATTGGTGTTTGGCCTGCATGTATGTATATGCGAGGATGCCACTCCCCTGGAACTGAAGTTACAGACAGTTGTGAGCTGCTTCGTGGGTGCTAAGAATTGAACACAGGTCCTCTGAAAGAGCAGTCAGTATTCTTAACTGCTGAGCCATCTCAGGTTCCTTATGATTACTGTTTTTCAAGGTACATCTTTTCCAGCCTTTTAGACAGACTAGATCCGTCTTCTTTCTACAGAAAATGTGTATCTTACAATGACTAGTCGGCATTACTTTTGAGTTAGGCTGCTTACTACATCTGCATTAGATACAATCATTGATCAGTTAGTTTTAAACTGACATGATTTGATTTCCATTTCTGTCGCTTTTCTCTTTCCTCATCTTATCATTTCCTTATGAGGGCATATGAAGTTAGTACCGTATATTATTAACCTGGTTCCTGTTTGGAATCTATCATGCTTCCTAACATTTCACACCTGAAACTTTTCACTTTTCATTTTTGTAAGACAATGTTCTTCTCAGAAGTGTCTCCTATGTGAATTTAAGTAAATCCTGAGGGAAAAGAGGCCTCTATTTTAATATTCATAGGCTCATTTCTAATTTCTGTTTTCCTTTATTCGTTATGTACAAATTTAATTGTCATGTTACATTATTCCTTCAGCCTGGGCAGTGTATTTTGTTTGTTGTAGTATAAGTAGCCTCACTCTATATTCCGTGATTTTTATTCCCAGCTTTATAAGCTATGTTTTTTTGGTGTAGAACTCTTACGGACAAACCTTTCTTTTACTTTTGGCTGTCAACCTGGAATCAAATCATCTCTCAGCTTCCATGGCTTCAGGCGAGAGGTCAGCAGTCAGTCAGTTCATCATTTCCCTCCCTGTACATGATAGATACGTGTTTTAAGACATCCGTGTTCTAGGTTTGTTTGTTTTTTTGTTTTTTGTTTTAACCTTTAGTTTTCAGCAGTTTGAATTTACTTTTATCTTGCTTGGGAATCAATTTAGGCTTTTTTCTTGATGTTGGGTTTTTTTAATTATTATTATTTATGTCACTGTTTTCAACCAATTTGCTATACTTTCAGGCATTGCTTCACCAAGTGTTGTCCCCACTATCATCACTGTTCTGTCTTCCTAGGACCTCAGGTACACAGATGAACCCACAGTTTGGGAACCTCAGGACTCTCTTATTTACGTAAAGGTTTCAGGAAGCCAGGAGAACATTGCCTGTTTGTGTAATTGTGTTGACTTTGACTCTTGCCTTGCTGCTGCAACAACAAGAGTTAGGGCTTGTTTTAGCTTGTGATTCAAAGACGCAGTCCATCCTAGAGGGGAAGGCATGGCGGCAGGAGCTTAAGGCAGCTGCTTACGTCACCATCCAATTCAGGAAGCAGATGTGGGGGTGTTCGGCTCACATTCTTCTTTGTAGATGTACACTTGTGTGGGTGTATGGGTATGGGGTTGTGCATCTGTGTGCCCTGAGGTGCCAGGACCGACGGACGAGAGGGCATCTCTCAGTCACTTTCTGCCTCACTTTTTGAGACTGAGTCTGTCAGTGAAGACAAACTTTAAACATGTAATTCAGTGTGATGACCCCACTGGTCAAGCTGATAAGCTAGCTCTGAGGTATCCTCCGGCCTTCACCGTACAGGGCTGGGAATCCAATTGTGAGGCATTGTGCCTGGCTTTCACCTGGGAGCTGAGGATTGAGACTCAGATTCTCAGGCTTGCATGGCAAGCGTGTTACTGACCAAGCCACACCCTAGCCACCCCAGCTCTACTCTTTCCCCGAAGCTGCTGGAACAGCCTACATTTAGGCTTCAATTAACCTAATCTAGCAACTGCCTCACAGATGTGCCCAGTTTATTTCTATAGCGATTCTAAATGCCATCAGGTGACAACCAGGATCAACTGTCACACTTACCTTATTAGAAATTAGCACTTAGAATATTGAAGAATAAATGTAATTAACACCCACGTAAAGCAAGGAGAATTTGTACCTGTGCCGGTTAATTTTTCTGTGACCTTGACACAAGCCAGGGTCACTGGGAAAAGGGAACCTCAACTGAGGAAATGGTCCATCATCAGATTGGCCTGTGAGCAATTCTGTGGGGCATTTTCTTTGTTAGTGACTGATGTGGGAGGGCGTAGCTTGCTGTGGACAGTGCCAGCTCTGTGCAGGTTGTCCTGGGTTGTATAAGAAAGCAGGCTAAGCCAAGACATGAGGAGCAGGACAGTAAGCAGCACCCCTCCAAGGTTCCTGTTTCAGTGCCTGCCTCCGGGCTCCTGCCATGAGCTCCTGCTTGAACCTCCTGCGTGAGGAACTGTGATGTGGTAGTGCAAGCTAAACAAACTCCTTCCTTTCTAAGGTCTCTCTAGATTGGAAAGTTTTGGACATGGTGCTTACCACCAAAACAGAAACCTAACTAGGATACACAGTTCCACATAAAGAATACAATTATTTTGAAAAGCTAAAATCTTCCTATGAAAGACCTTTTAGTTTCTCATGTTTTCCTGGTACTCAATCTGTTTTATTACATCACTCATGTAATAATTGGAATGCGCCCCTATTAAACTACATATGACCATGGGAAAAGCAAGCAGTATCCTACTATGGTCACGAAGATGGCTTTAATATTGTTGGGTTGCTTAACTTGTCTTGAGAATGCTCACAGAACATTTGAAGATATGATTCAGTGTAGTGCTGTACATTACAACCCTCTGAAAAAGTCATTTGGCATTTTCTTTTTGTTTTACCCAAACACAGAAATTTTATTAGAATGATAACTCAGGATATTGATTTATTAAAATAATGAAAAGCTGAATCTAGTAATGAACAACACTTTTATTTTCTAAAAACAAGTTTTAAGATAAGCATGTCTATCTACAGAAATCCATTAAAACAAAAAGGCAAGAAGAGAGAATGTAGAAAAAAATAGTTACCAAGAAAAGAAGAATTGGCTATTTAAAAGGTTGAAGTGAATCATTGAAATGATATCTCTGATGAGCCTGCAGATGAAATTAAGAGAATGTGAAACAGTGGAATTAGTTATTGGCATTTCTTTAATATGTGTAACTTTATTTCATCACTATTACTTATAGTGTATCTTTGATTAACATATATATGTATAATATGTATATATGTGTGTATATATAATTACCACTTACTGATGAGAAGCCAATATTTATGTCTGATACTTTTTAGTGTTCTTTTCTTAATTTATTTATTTTATGTGCATTGGAGATTTGTGTGCATGTCTGTCTGTGTGAGGGTGTCAGATCCTTTGGAACTGGAGTTACAGATGATTGTGAGCTGCCACATGGGTGCTAGGAATTGGACCTTCGTCCTCAGAAAAAGCAGTCAGCACTTTGAACTACTGAGCCATTTCTCCAGCTCCGTGCCAGGTATTTTCTGTTTTTTGTTTTTTGTTTTTAATTCTGTTACTATGATTTTTCAGCTGTAGAATTCTACGTGGTTTTTTCTCTGTAGTTTTCTTCTTTGTTTTCTCATTAAGACCATATTTTCCTTCACTTCTTTGGAAACATCTGTACTAGTGCCTTTAAAATCACTGCTAACCTTTAACATATAAGACACATCACATATCACATTGTATTTTGTTGACTACCATTTCTTTATGCCTAAAGGTGATTTTCTCTTTTTGTTTTGTTTTGTTTTTTACTTCTTAGGGAAGTTTCATCAAAGACTGTATATCATGCAGTACATGTTGAACATAAATTAAATTACATCATTCTCGTTTACAGATATGTATGCTTTTAATTGGCCTATCATCGCTGAAGATCATCTACAATTTATGGACATCTTTTATACGCTTTCTTCGACCAGAACTGTGGGAATCTCAAGGCATTTACCAACCTCTTGAACTCAAAAGAAATTAACTCCAAACTCTCTACCCTGGGGGCCTTGTTAGGATTTTTCATTTAGACTTCATTAGGGCAAAAATCTAAGGGTGCTGTTACACTTAAGACAACTTTTGTGGTGTGTCATGGGATACTGGGATGGGAACATGCTCATGGGATCTCCTGATGGTCAAGGCTCCAGCATCTAGCCCCTCTAACACTACTCTGCCACTAGCAACCACTTTCTTTGACTCCCAGGCTCTGTGATGGTTAAGCCTAGTTGGCAGCATGATATTATTTAGAATAGTAATGGAAACAAATCTTTGGGCACGTTTGTAAAGGATTATATAGACTAAGTTAACTGTGGTAGAAAGACCCACTTTAAATGTGAGTAGAACCATCTCGTGGGCTAGAGTCTTAGACTGAAAGAGAAAACACACAGAATGCAAGCATCCCTGTTTCTTTGCTTCATGAGGAAATGTGAGCAGCTGCCTGGGGTTCCTACCAATATGCCTTCTTTGACATGGTGGACTGTTTGTCCTGGAACTGTGAGCCAAAATAAACCCTTCCTTAAGTCATGTTTGTCAAACAACAATATGTTAACTAAGAAAGTCCACTGACAGCCTCTTTCAGGTGAGGATCAGGCCGTCTTTGCTATGCGTGTATGGCCTGGCCTTGGGCTGTGAACCTGCAATGACCTTGCCTTTAGGTTACTTTCTCTGTTGCTCAACCATGCCGACCCTGGGCTCCTGAGATTGCCTGCACTCTTGCCCCTATCCCTCAACTTCAGCATGCCCACGCCTGATCACTGTGCTGATTGTACCCTTTACATTAACAGCGAAAGCGGAGGGGCTAGAGACCAGGTGGCTCATCTCCAGACTTTCCCTTACCTTTCATAGCACTGTTACACATTGTCTTGTATTGCCCCAAGCTGGTTGGGTATAGGGTGTCTAGTTTTTGAGCTACTGATGAAAGGAGAACCAATTCGATGCCAGCAATCTCACCCTAGGTAAATGGAGAGGCTTTCTGTTGTCTCAAACACTGACAGCAAAACTTGAAAAAATGAAATCACACACTACACAAAGTCAAACAAAACATGTCTGAGCACCTGCGTCATGAGCCACCTGTTTGAGACTCCTGAGCTGCGTGCTTGCTTTTCAAGATGCGCTCTCCAGAGGACCAACATTAGCACAACTCAAGGAAGTGCTGGAAATGCAGAATCTCAGGCCCAGTCCTAGATGCTCCTCAAGAATCTGCAATTTACAGGATTCCCCAGATAATCCCTTGCATGTTGGCATTGTAAAAGGTCTGGCCTAAAGCAAGTGTATCCACTCTAGGGCTTCAGAAAGCAACACTGGGAAACAGCTGGGGCTCCAGCTAAAGCACATACTCCTGGCCCTGCCATGTTGCACTGGCACAGAATGACTGAGGCGCTTATTCTGTGCATCAGAGGCTTGGGGACCACTGTGCGATTCTGTGAACTTGCGATGGTCACTGGGTCATGTGCTTCACTCCAATTAGCCAATCTACCTCCTAGGACTGTCCTAACTGGACTCTGGGAAAACAATTATAAAAAGCCATAATTCACATAGATAATTACAAGGGTAATTTTATCTCCTCAAGGAATTTTCAGACCATATTTTCAAGATGTCTTACTTATCGACTCAGGCTGCCAGTGATTTTTCTCTCATGTGGTAACTACAGTTTTCAAATTTTCACTTAAAATTTTCCTCTCCAGGAAGGCTTTTTTAACTCAGGGCCCTTAGGGGGAACATAGAAATGAGGATAGATAAGCAGACAGATGGATGGATGGATGGATAGATAGATCATTATGATGGATAGATAGATAGATAGATAGATAGATAGATAGATAGATAGATACATACATACATACATACATACATACATACATACATACATACATAGATACATAGATAGATACATAGATAGATACATAGATAGATACATAGATAGATAGATAGATAGATAGATAGATAGATAGATAGACAGGTAATTATAGATAGTAGATGATAGATAAACAGTAGACAGATAATAGATGGTATATAACTGATTGATACATGGTAGATAGAAGATTGATAGATGATAGATATGTAATAGGTTGATAAGTATGTAGATAAGTAGATGGTAAATAGGGGCTAAATAGATGCTAGATAAATAATAAGTAAATTATTTATAAATAGCTTTATTGATTAATTTATTGATAGAGATATGGCCAGATAGATAGATGATAGATAGATAGATAGATAGATAGATAGATAGATAGATAGAAAGACAGACAGACAATGTTTAGATTGATTGACAGAAGTGCATTTAATACATGCATTGATTCGTGTGGTTGCAGAGGCTGAGCATTCTCTTTCCAAAGCTAGATGCTCAGGGAAACAGCAGCAGAACTCAGTCCAATTATGAAAGCTTCCAAACTGGGAAGTAAAAGGTGCAACTCTCAGCTTGAGGCCAAATGCTGAGAATGTGGGTGGGGGTATTCCCCAGTGCAGGCCTCAGACGCCAATGTCCAGACATTGGAGACCTGATGTCCAATGCCAGAAGAGGCATGCCCAGCTGAAGAGGAAGGGCACATCAGACTTCCCACTCTCTGCTCAGTCTGGGCCTTTGACTGCCTAGATGCAGGCTGACAACATTGAAGTGGGACTTCTCAGGCCACTGCCTCATGTGCAAAGCTTCCCCAGAAACACCCTCACAGACACACACAGAAATAACACTGATAGCTCTCCAGGTACTGCTCAGTTCAGCATCTCTGAGATCTTCAGTAACAGAAAGGTTCATAAACCTCCCTCCATAAGTGTTGACAGGGTTGGTTTGTGAAATGTCTATACTTTTTATATCCATCACTTGGGGCTTTTTCGCCACGACTCTGAGAAGAAACCCAACCTATACATCCTTGCTCTGACCTCAGCATAGTTCCAGGCCTGACCCCTGACTGAGTCAAAATGGGTGCCATGATTATACTGTTACCCATTTACAAAGAGCACTTCAGACAAGTCAGCGGCGTTTTTGCCTGAGTCACTCTGATCATCTATCCACTAGGCCCCGGGGTTGACTGGATCCCACCAACTACCACCTCAGACCTCATATCGTATGTCACATCTCCCTGGGTCATAGGGAGGTGACGCTGCAGTGGTCTCTCGGTGGTAACGGTTCCACTGCTGCATACGGACTGAGCGATCTCGGATAGCAGAAACGGGGGTGGGTGCGCGGGCGTGTCCCACAGACACAGGACACCGTTCTGAGGGGCTCTGCGCCTCCCTCACTGAGGTCAGGCTTGTTCAGGTGATATGGGGAGCTGCTGAGTGGTGAGTCTCGAGCAGTGGGAATAGGAGCTGCGCCCCTTCTGAGTGACCCAAGGCATTGTGTCTAACCTGACGAAGTCTTCTTCATGTGCGTTTGGATGCTTGATGTCTCTATATTAAATCATGGCTCAAGTGTGTAGGGAAATCACTCACAACGCAGTTGCTCTGCCCTAGGAGTTGGTATGTCCCTAGCAAGGCTTTTTTTTTTTTTTTACATAGTAGAATTGAGCTTCCATATTAAAAGACTAAAATATAGGCCTAACTTCAATTCCCATGACTTCACTCATCCCAAGGAAATAATAAGTAATACAGTTAAATAATTGCATTCAGGGATATTATTTGGAACTTTATTTATAATAATAACAACATAAAATTAGCCTAAATCCAACTATGGAGGAGCATCCAAATTATGATCTATCCACATGATGGGATATTACATAGTCATTTAAAATCTTATAACGGAAATTTAATGGCACTGGAAAACACAATATGCAGCGTAATTTTGTTAGATATGTATAAAGTATATAGGGAAATATTCATGGTTTTGCGTCTCTCAATGACAGTGTTGATTATTGGTGATTTTTTAAAAATGTCCTTAAGGGACCTAAATCCACTGCTGGTGGGAATGTAAATGAATGCATCCACTGTGGAAACCAGTGTGAGGCTCCTCAGAAACACTAAAGTGGTAGCAGAGGGCCCAGCTGTAGCACAGATGGGCCTACATTTGGCGGGCTCTAAGGCAGCACAGCACAGAGTTTCCTAACATACCTGTGCCCATCGCAGCACGAGCATATCAGTCAAGCTACAGGGTCAGCTCCGGTGTCCATCAGCAGACGAGCAGGTGCAGAAAACATACATAGACGTGATGGAGTTCTAGTTTACCAGAAAGGATAGAAACGGGGCCATGTGGGGAGAAGAAAGGGACCAAGAGGAGGGAGGGGTGATGGATGGTTAACAGGGTGAATATGAATCAAAGTACAGTACCCATGGAAGAAAATGGCCTCCTTAAACCTGGTTACTATTTTGTATGTTGTTGTGCTTTAAGTGAGAAAAGCCCCCCATTAGGCTTACGTGTTTCAGTTTGTTTTCCAGTTGTTGTGATATGACGCTGACCAAAAAAGAAAGACAAAAAAAAAAAAAAAAAAAAAAAAAAACCAAAAACACAATCATGGAGAGAAGTCAGGGCAAGAAGTCAAGGAAGGAACCTGGTGACGGGAGCTGATGCAGAAGCCTTGGGAGGTTGCTTACTGGCTTTCTCAGCTTGCTTTGATACATAACCCGGGACCACCTGCCTAGGGATGGCACCACCCGCGGGGGGCTGGGGCCTCTCACATCAGCCATTAATAAAGAGAATGCTCACAGACCCAGACGTCTCCACAGGCCAGTCTGACTGAGGCAGTTTCTCAATGGGGCTTTGTGTCAAGTTGGCAAAAACCAAACAAGCCACTCATGTATCCAAGCACTTGATCTTCAGTTAGCGGTGCGGTGCCTTCGCTGACCAGGATGGACTCGCTTCCTTCTGAAACCTTAAGCCAAACATATTCTCTTATCTATAAATCACATTAGGCCCTAGAATTTTATCACCGAGAAAAAAAAAAGGGGGGTGGATATGTATTGACATATATGCTAATTAAAAATAAAGGTAAATGAACAAAAATGCTTCTTTATCATAGCATTCCAATTTGTTCAATTATTGCAAGTCAAATATTTGCAGGAATAATCAAATAATTGCAAGGAAAATCTTACTGCAAACTATGACTTGGAATTGAAGTCTGACAGTCTGAATTCTAGACCCTGTGGCTGGTAGTGTGATCTTAAAGAAATCCAGAAAATGGACAAAACTTACCTCAGCTTTTCTTTCAGGTGGAGAGAAAACATAAGTAAGATAATGTATATGGGAGAGTCATGGGGCGGGTGGTAAAAAGACAGACGGGCCATTGCTTGTGTAAACTGGATAAAGAAATTAAGAAGCCACTCTGGCAGTCAGTGCTGGTGCTAATCGAACAACAATTCACCCATCTCTCCTGCATTCCACCTATTTCACCTTTGAAATAGACAGCTTTAAGAAATAGTTTACAGAATATTTTGTTTTGAGGTGAGATTTAAAAAAAAAAAAATCCTGATTTGTGTGTCTCTGACTGCTATGAATGTTGAACATGTCTTCTTTGTGTATATCCATTTCTACTTAATTTTGTTTGTGTCTGTGCATCTGTGTGTGTTGGTGCGGGTGTGTACACGTGTGGATGTCCTGTGTGCCAGAGGTCAACATTGCATGTCTTCCTCAATCACTCTCCACCTTACTTTTTGAAACAGGGACTCTCACTAGACTCAGAACTTACCAGTTGGCTGGATGGCCTGTCAATCAGCTCCAGGGGTTGGCCTGTGTACGCCCCATCCCCATCAGAGGTGAAACTAAAGGTGCATGCTGCCATGATACCTGGATGTGACATGGCTGCAGGGGATTTGTATTCAGGCCCTAATGATTGTGTTCATGGATCCTTCCTACCAGGCCTTACACATCCTTTTGAGAACTGCCTATTCAATTCATTTGCCTTTAGACAGTCTGATTTGTGATTTCATGGGAAGCATACTCTATGACTTTGGTGTTATACTATTGATATCCTTTTTCTATACCATAATCTCAAGGTTATAGTTTTCATGGATGTTTTGTTCATGGATGTTTGTAAGCTTATCATTCATTTGTATGGAGTGATCCAATCCCTCTACCCTGTCTTCTAGCCCTGATACTATTTTTGACACAATTCATTCTATTGGTAAAGCTTTTCACTGAGGTCTTTATTGAGTCTCTCATTTCTAGCATCATTTCAGTTTGGCTTTTCTTCTATAATTCTATCTCTTTATTCAATTCTATTTCCATATTTTTCACTTCCTTATTTCATTCGTCTTTTCCTTTTCATCTTCTTTGAGTTGTTTGAACACCATTGTTTGAACTCTTTGAGATTTCTTTGAGGTCATCCACATTTGGGTCCATTATTACAAAATTATTACTGTGGGAGGAAACATGCTGCCTTAATTTTCATGCTGTTTTTAGTTTTGCACTGAGCTTTGAGCATCTGCAGTCAGTTAAACAGTGGTATGGGCCTGGGCAATGGTCTGAGGATTGTTTACATGACATGTCAGTTTATGGGGAAACTGAGGAAGTATGGGCAAGAGGTTCAGGTTTAGTGAGGCCCTTGTAGATTAGCACCCGATTCAGGGAAGACCAGAAAACGCAATCCCAGTGGTCCTTAATGTCTAAATTTTGTTCACAAAATTATGTCATTTCCGTCAAAGTGGAAAGAACAAGAAATGTTTGTGGTAGGTGGAATAAGCAAGGCTTGGAAAGAGAAAGATCACATGTTTCCTTTTGTGAGCAAGAGTTATATATTTTTAGAGGAAGGTATCAATAAAAATATCACTTGCAAAGAGGGAAGAGAACTACGAAGGGTGAATGGAGTCTGAAGTGAACGTGTATTGTTGACATGAGCATGGCCATATCAAGGACTCCAATTTCTCAGACCATGGAATTGGCCGTGTCTGTGTGCAGATGTTGGCAAATGGCTGTCATTTAGCCAAAAACTAATATGGGTAGAAAGTACTGACCACAGCCCCCACATCCCAGATGGCTGTGGCCTGAGACTCCTACTAAGATTATCTAACCTATCTCCAGGTTCCTGCTGTATACTACAAACATGCTGAATTTTCATGCTGTGATTGGTGCATCTCTTCCATCCAAGCTCATGGACCACCGGATCCTACTTCATGTCACTCATGTCTGTCATTTCTCCATTCCCCATTGCCCAGGTCAAGTCAAGTTCAGCCATGCACGTTGGACCAGAGAATCACTGAGAGGGAAGGAGGGAGAACGAGAGAAGAAAATAGGGCGGTATGAGCCCAGTATAGTATATACTTGTACTTGTACCAAATATCATGGTGAAACCTATTTCTTTATACAAATAAGACACATCAATAATGAAAGAAAGAAAGATCATTTTTTTTTAAATATTGACATGGTGAAGTATGCCTGTAATTCTAGAACTTAGAAAACTGAGGCAGGAGGGTCAAGAGTTCAAGGCTCGCCTAGGACACAAAGCAAGACTCAAATGTATGTGTGTGTACAGAAATTTCTTATACTTGGTGTCAGAGGAGGCTTGTGGATAGTTAGGACATGAGCCACCACTGAGACCATGGACCAGCAGACTGAGAACCATTCTTCCCACATGCTAATACCTGAAAGAGCCCAAGGCCCAACACTTTGCCTCCAACATGGCAAAATGGAGCCTCTACCCACCGTCTGATGCTTTAAGAAGCCATCCATTAAGAGCACTTTCCCTGCATTAGATGAAAGAGCAGCAGCTGCTTCTGCCCACCCTGAGCTACGCAGGGAGATGCTCAGCGGTCATCCCAGGTGGGGTGACATGCTGCCACTATCAAATGCGCTCAGTGTTTCCTGAACTCCACAAGGCAAATGTGCCCCATCCTGACACTCCACGGTGACTGTGAAGCGCCCGGCACACACGAGCTTCAGCTCAGGGTGGAATCTTCTCAGGTAGTGTGTGATACAACCTAGAGAAGTCATGCTGAGATGACAACGAGGCGCCAGGAGTTCCCTTGCAGTGCCACAGCGCGAGTTCAGTGGCAATGAAATGAATCAATATGTACCAACATGGAACGTCTCCAAAATCTTTTCGGGTTTTGTTTTATTTTTAAAAAGTTGCTAATCAGGGTGTAAACCATGAAACCATTTATACAAAGATAACTCAAAACATTACAACTTTAATTTCTGTGGGTGTGCATAGGCAGGAAAAAAAATGGGAAGATTTACACCACACTGATAATACTGGTTAGATCTGGTGTGGGGGAAGGGTAGGCAGAGAGTACAGAGGATAAAATCTATCCTATTTGTATTTAAAATTGTTTCCTCTTGGTGTGAAGGACTGAACCTAGTCCCTGACTGTGTTAAGCAAACGCTCTGCTATTGAGTTACAGGCTTAACCCTTGTCTGGCTTTTCATCTCTGAAACTGGATCTCTAAGTCGTCTAAGCTGGTCTTAAGTTTCCTCTGCAGGCCATGCAGGCCTTGAACTTGTGGTCCTCCTGCTGCAGCCTCGTGAGTAGCTGTCATTACAGGAATGAGCCACCGAAACTGGCTCAAAATAGCTTTTGAAAGCAAAGTGTTCATGAATTCCTGAGCCATTAACATGGATTGAAAAGTTAAAACAGGTAACAGAAAGTGTGAGCATATAATAACTGAATGAATAAAATAAATATGCTTTATCAGTTAGAGCTCTTGTCTCCACAAAAGACACCTGAGAGAAACAATTCAGATGGAAGAAAAATTTATTTTGACTCATGGTGTCAAAGGTGCCAGTCCACAGTCAGGTGACTCTGTGGTTCCTGGGTCTCATAGTGGAAACCATGGCAAAGCAAAGCTGATCAGCTGATAGTGTCCAGGAAGCCATGAATCAGTGTAAGGCATCCATTACAATATACATTGTAGATTGGGGGCTAGGTGTATAACTAAGAACTCACATTAAGAAACAAATAAATCTAAGACTGATGGAGGGACCTTGAAGAGGTAGGGGAAACACAATAGGGAGGGAGAAAGAAAAGAGAGGGAGGAAAAAGGGAGGAGGAGCAGGGAAAGAGAGGCATTGAACAGATGCATTCCTCAAAGGCATGCCCCCGTGGCCTACTTCCTATACCCAGGCTACACTCCCCAACATTCCCAACACCTCCTGACCATGTTATCAAATTATGAACTCCTCAGTGGATGAGAAGAGGAAGGGGACATACTTCATGCTCAAATCGTAGTATCCACCCTAGACAATAAATCCAGGTTGAAAAAAAAAAAAAGTGGTTACCAAATAGGAAAGGACAGAGGAAGGAAAGTACACTGTTGTGTAGTTCTGAAGTTGAAGGTCTGAATACTTGCTGGCTTGAGATGGAGTTACCGTCCAGTAAACTCAGTGTATGTTGAAATACCAGTAGGTTGGATCCATTTGGCACAGCTAGCCACTGGGCATCGTAGGTTAGCCACAGTGTTCTGTAGAGAGAGCCCTGGGTGGTTCCCATCTTGATCACATGCTGCTGCTGCTGCTGCTGCTGCTGCTCAACATTGTATGAGAGAGGATGTGTGTAATCAATAGCCTGGAAAAGGAGTAACATTCCAAATTCAAAAATGTCATTTCTGTGGAAGGTATATTTTTCTATTGTATCCAAGCCTGCTAATCTCCTCACCCCCTCAAATCTGCCCTTTGCCCGTGCAGCCTCCCTGCCACATCTACCCTTTGCCTGTGTAGCCCTCCCCACCAAATAAACACACACACACACACACACACACACACACACACACACACACCACCACTGCCACCACCACCACCAACAACAACAATAAAAACACAGCATAGAAAACATCTCATTGTGGAAGGTGTAGTACGTCACAGTGTCTCCCACTGTAGCTCTGTCCACACATTTTCACTTGCAAGTTCATTGGAATAAGTCATTGGTCTGGTTTGAGATCGCTGGCTTCTATGACAGCATCAATATCACAGCCTCATCAGGACTCATCCAGACTACTTTGTTGTTGCCCTGTGTCGTGGAGATCCTGCAACTTTGGATCCGCAGGACTGGCCCTTTTGTGCATCCCAGCCACTGGCAGATGATATAGATTTGTGGGTGGGCCAATTCAGAGCTGTCATCTGAGCCTTGGTGGTAGCTGAGTTGGTTAGTCCACCCTCTTCCTTGTTTGAACCACCAGGGACAGCTCTCTAGCACTGCTCCAGCTAGGCCACCCAGCGCAGATGTTGGCAGGAGGCCGGGTCAGCTCTCTTACTCTCATGCCCACAGGGCCAGCTCACCCTCACACGTGCCTCCAGAGCCAGTGCCACTATGCTGACCAGTCACTCTCCCAAAGTGCTGTCAGGGGCTGGGGCAGCTCTCCTGCTCTCATACTCCCAGGGCTGGTTCACCCAGCCATTGGCCATCAGGGCCAGCTGCACTATATTGCCCAGGTGAAGTACAGGAACAGCTCTTTTGATAGCTGCAACTGGTGAGGGGCAGGGACAGGTCACCCACCCTCATGACCCTGGCATCAGCTCTCCTGGCTGCCTCAGGTGGCAATGGATGGGGGGTGGAAAGCTTCCTGCCTAGGCTCTCCCCTGCCCATGCCCTCCTTATGACAGAGGAGTGGCAGGGCCAGCTCTCCCTTGCTCACACATATGGGGCTTGCTCACCCGCACCCCACCACCAGGATCAGCTCCACTGTGCTGCCTGGGTGAGGCAGAGGACCTGCTCTCCAGTGTGCTACCATTGGTGAGCAATGGGGCCAGCATCCAGGGAGGGGCAAAGACAATTATGCACAACCCCTGGACATACACTTGGTCCCCGAAAGCTGCCACGACCAGGGACATCCCCATGCTCTGTGGTGGTAATATGACAGACTCAGACAGGACCCTCAGCAGCAGCTCAGGCTGGAATCTCACCATGGCCCCAGGTGGCAGTGCTGTGCACTGAAAGTCAGGTCTGTGGGTGGCACGGTGGTCCACAGGTCTTCTCCTTCCCATGCTGAGCAGCCTGGATTGGGTTGGGTTGGATTTTTATGAGTCCTAAGCATAAGACAGCTTTGGCCACCAAGCCAGGCACCAATCTAGGATGGACAAAGGACTGCCATCTGCTGTGCCCCTGAATGAAATAAGAATGCTACTTACTGGGGTCGGGGCAGGGGTAGAAGTTTTTTGTTCTGTTTTGTTTTTTAAGACTGAGTTAGAGACCTGAGTAAGTAGGGAGGAGAGGGACAGGATATGAGAGATTGTTTCCTCCAGGGAAGAGACAGAGAGAGAGAGACAGAGAGAGAATATAAAACTGGTAAAGTGTTAAGAGTCAGAGACTCTAGTTATGGGAATATAAGACTTCTTGCATTTTTTTCTGATCCTGAAATTACCCACTGAACAGAAACAAGTAATTTTACAACAAAGGGGAAGACAGAACAGGGTTTTGCAGACAGTGGAGTCGAGCTGGTCAGATGCAGCTGAGGACCAAATAAGCAACATTCAAGATTTGGGTCCAAAGTCTGGCCAAGGTTAAGGTGGTAGAAAGATTGTCTAAAGCCTCAGTTTCCAAATAGGACTGCCAGCCCTGGATCATGAGTCAGGGTGGCATTGCAGTGTTGCAGCATGTGGAGGACAGCGGGCCCTGAACTAGGGCCTCAGTGAGCATCCAGTTATGCCAAGTATTGACCAGTCTCTGCTCTCTGTCTACAAGTCAACTAACCAGACAAATCAAGCAACATAAAAGTGATCAGCCAAAGGACCGGGCATCTTTTCAACAGGAGAGTTGAAAAAAAAAAAAAAAAAGAAAGAAAAGAAAAAAAAGCTGTCCTTTTTGTTATGAAGAAAAAGCCCTGGACTACCAGACCAAGGATGTGGGAAAACCTGCTGTCATAGTTTGTTTTCTAATGATGTGATAAACTCCACGACCATAGGCAACTTGGGAAAGAAACGGCTTATTTTAGCTTGTATCTTATAATTCACTATGAGGGGAAGTTAGGAACTTTAGTCAGGAATCTGGAAGCAGGAGCTGATACAGAAGCCATGAAGGAACACTGCTTGCTGGCTTTCTCCTCATGACTTGCTCATCCTGCTTTCTTACACACCCAAGGCCATATGCCCTGGGATGGCACCACCCACAGGAGGCTAAATCTCCCACATCAATCAGTAATCAAAAAGAAAAAAAAAATACCTCACAGACATACCCACAGGCCAGTCTGAAGGAGATGCTTTCTCATTTGAGGTTCCTTTTCGCATATGGTGCTAGTTGCAGCAAGTTGATTAAAAAAAGAAAATAAAAAAGAAAAAGAAAAGAAAAGAAAAGGAAAAAAAAACCCTAACCAGGACATTGGGTGATATTTTGTCTAGAAAGGAGAGATACATTTCCTCATATACTGTATGACACTCACTTACCTCTCTGGGACCCTGAGACCTGCCTTTGAAAACCTGATCAATGAAATCAAGACAAGCCCAGCCTGCTATTGTCATTTGGCACCAAAGAACAGGCTCCTGAGATGTCCCTGGTTTGTAGTGGACAGGCACGCGGTGACCTTGGCCTAGACTACAGGGTGGTGGTTTCCAGTCTTCACACATATACGTGTGCTACAAGATGTGCATGTCTGTGCATGTGGATGTGTGTACTTTAAGTGTGTGTGTGTGTGCATATTTATGTGTGTGTGCATATACATTTACATACGTAAACACTCTGCAGGGTACCTTAATGGGTAAAAATATGTGATACATGAAATTAAATTTATGGCTCAATTCCCTGGGCTATCTGAGTCTTTCTTCTTTTTTCAGAAAAAATGTTGGGGTTCTCCAAACCCCTATCACACCTGCACTGAGGCCTGCTGGGGTTACAGAATCCTGGTCTCCTCCTGATGGAAGAGGAATTGGCATAGTCCACCTTTGTCACCTGGACAGCAAGCATACAATTGTCCTGTGTCTCACAGGACACTCTGAGGTCACTAAGTCGTAATGTCCACTTGACATTCACTTCCAAGGGAAGCGCCTCCTGACCAGCATCCACCCAAAGGCCTGCTCTCTCGGGCACTCGGACTGCTGCTGGTTCCACACAGCTCCAGGCCGAAGCCATCAGGCATAGAGCAGAATACGCTTGCTGAGCGAACACAACTGGCAGTCCTAACTCTTCCTGAAAACTTAAGGGCACCAGAGAAGACTCTTCTCGGTCCTCTTCGCAACAGATCTTCAAACACACCCCACGCGTGCATCTGCCTACATCTTCAGCGCACAGCCTACTCCCCTTGACTCTTCTCCCTTTCGCGTCGCAAAAATCTTCCCTGACAGCCAACAGAACGCAGTTTCCTTCTAATTGTTAGTTTACGTCTCATGAATGCCGGCGGAGCTTCCTGTCTCTAATCCTCACCTGCTCATTCATTAGCTATCAAGTGCGGCTTTTTGGAACAATTATATTCTGTCCCACTGTCAGCTCTCTCCACGTAGGCAGCGGACACATCCCAGCGCCTTGTGCGGGATGGAAATTACTGCTGGCATGCCCAAACCTGAAGAATGATTGCACCCAGCACACAGTTAAATAATGAATGTTTAGCAGTGCACATTGGAATAGGCAAAAGATATGAAATATCTACTCTTCTAAGTGGGATATGCTAAATGGTTTTTCTAATAAAACCATTTTGGGGAAGACAGACTGTGGAATCATGATCCTCCACCCACCCACCCGGAGACACCCCAGATGTCAGAGCTTTAGCAGAGCCCACCTGGCAATGCCATCTCCTCTGTGACATGGGGACAATGCCATGGCCTTTGTGGAGATGGGTACTGCAGCGGGAAGGCTCAGCAGGGAGCCTGGCACACAGTAGGTGCCCAGTAGACAGTAGCTGTTGTCGCCTGCAGAATGGCTGTCCCAGGCAGGCTGGGGCAGTGTGGCGATGCTCCCTCCTGCAGCATGTCTACCTACGTGCACCAATCCTGAGCTCAGAGTCTGACTCACACCAAGGACTTGTAGGCAGGACCTTCTTTGCCACCAAATATGGTGGAAGGTTGTGGAATGATACAGAGAAACAGAGTCGGAATGGAACTGGAAGATTTCTCTCCATCTGAAACCCGGCAGAAACAAGAACTCTAGCTCAGACACTACCTGTGCTCCATGCTTCCAGGGCTTTTCTTGATTCTCTTGTTAGGCCAGGATCCTGCAGGCCAAGGGGTCGAACTGCCTGGAGTATTGATATGGCCAATTTTCCATTGTGCTGGGGTTTTACTATCCACCATTTCTTACTGGAATGTTCCTGAGCCAGGGCAAATTTGGGGCTTATGAGAGCCTCATCCTGGGGTCACCATTATAAACATAAGTCACCACACCAGTATGCACGAAGCCAAACGGGATGTGTTAGCTTGAGAGAATAGATACAACCCGGGGAAGTGTCTTAGTTAGGGTTTCTATTACTGTGGTAAAACACCCTGGCCGAAAGCAACTTACACTTTTAAATCACAGTCCATCATCAAGGGAATACAGGGCAGAAACATGGAAGCGGGAGCTTATGCAAAGGTCATGGAGGGGTGCTTTTTAGCGGCTTCTCCTAGCTTCTTCAGTCTGCTTTCTCATAGAACCTTGGACCACCTGTGCAGCAGCAGCATCACCCACAGAGATCATCAACCAAGAAAATGCTCCACAGTTTGTTCATAGGCCAATCTGATGTTGGCATTTTCTTATCTGACTCTAGCTGGTGTCAAGTTAACATCGAACTATCCGGTGCAGGAAGATGAACGTGTGTGTGTGTGTGTGTGTGTGTGTGTGTGTGTGTGTAGACAGGAGTAGCAGGAACCTCCCTGTGGATCTGAGGGCAAGGGACACTGTGGGCAATGTAAGGTCCTTAGAGTCAGTGATGTTGCTCCCTGCTAGACTGTGACAGTGGGGAAGGCACATGGTATTTTATTGATACCCCACAAAAGGCCAGAGAGCAGTTAAGAATATGCACTCCACAGGGCCCAATGGCATGTGGTCAGATGCCTCCTAACCTCCTTCCTGGCTCTGTGGTCTTGATGGAGTGTCCTCTTTATATCACAGTTTCATCACCCACAAGACAAGAGTAAGGCAAGCATGGCATGTGTCTGCCATCTAGACTTAGAAAGCTGAGGCAGGGGAATGAGCATCAGAACGCAGCCTGGGTTACACAGTGAGTTCCAGGCCAGCCTGGAGAGTGAGCAAGGGAGACAACCGTGGCCAGGTTATAGTCTCCACATTCGTGTGCACATATGCCCACAATATGTTTATGTACCTACGCATACCACACACACAAATCTTCATGAAATAGAAAGTTCTAACCTCCCCAAGCCCCCTTGTCTACAGGAGTTTCTTGTGGCCACTGCGGCAAACTTCTTCCAACAACAGACCTTTTTGTCACCGGTTTCTATAATTAAAGGTCAGACATGGAGACATCCACAGGGACATCCTCCCACAGTCCAGGGATGAATCCATTTCCTGCCTCTCCTCAAGCTCTGTGTGGCCTCATTCCATGGCTTTCTCCTCCCCATTCTACCACCTCTATGTCTGTTTGGTGGATGTAGGTCTGAGCATCGTTCATGGATGCTGAGAGTCAGCTCACGTCAAACCCTTTAGTAACGTAAGTGGTTAGAATGGAAAAGCTAAGCTTTGTGAAATAGCCCTTCTGTAGAGCATAATAATATTTAAAATGTGTGTCCCCTTGTTTGAGCTGTCATCAATGAAGCATTCCTCCAAGGTGATAAGCAGAGGTCTAACCTGCTCAGGGCTGTTAATCATGGTGCCAGTGGCAGAGAGGGAAGGCTAGCATGTAGCTCAGTGCTAGAGTCCTTGCCTAGCATGTGCAAGGGCCTGCCCTGGGTTCAGTCCCTAACACTGAAAAATAAAGATACTATGGCTTAAATGCTCACAACTGCACCTAAGCTGTGAGCCCCTGAGTGTATTGACAGGGAAGATGGGAACTTATGAAAAGCCAGTCATCAGCAATAATTCCTGCCAAATGACCTCATGATGTAAAAATAACCGACATCTCCATGTACCTGTAAGCAGAGGTGGCATTTTGTTTTTGTGTCACAACCCACAGAGAAGTGGCCAGGGAACATCCTACTGCAGGATTGTGACACTCTGAGACTCTGTTAAGAGATTGAGTCTTCGCCCATGTCTACAAATGACACTTGTCTCCACCCCTGATCAGAAAGGCTCACTGGAAAGTCCCATGGTTGTGGTTGGAAGATGTGACCAGGCAGGCCTTGTGCATTTGGAAGTTTGAATGAGAGAATGAGTGGCCTGCTGACTAGCCACGTTGAGGAAACCCACTGGTAAATCGTGCCTTCCTCCGATGTCCCTGGGACATCTGCTTGTGTAAGAGGAAAGCAGGAGGCTTCAAGACCATGCCCTCTGAGCTTCAGGGCCAGTAACCAAAGGCAGTCGTTTGCCATGCATTGGGTCCTAAGCAAAGCAGGGGCTACAGAGCTGCCTGCAGTGAATCATCACAAAGCTATGCTGCACAGGTGCAGTGAAACAGTGATATGCTGGGAACCTAGCCCCTGGTGGGCTGGGCAGAAGGGAGAGGCCCAATACACCAATCCCCAGGGCTGAAATATAACACACTCTGCAGCTAGCTCCCTCTAAGACTGGAGCCTGGCACTGGCTTTTCCGCTTCTGTGGCTTTGTTCTTCCACAATGGATGCATGCCTACAGTCCTGCCTCTGTAAGCAGATCCGATTATGGGAGACTGGTGAATTTCAGGCTGGGCAACTAGGATCTCTGCTTTCCTGCATTTTGGAGATGTGAAATTCTTGTCTTCTGAGCCAGGGCCAATCAGTTGTCAGGGTTCTGAGCTGCTGTGGGAAAGGCATTTCTAAGGAGGGAAGCAAGGTGCTCTAAGTAGACTAATGAACCTACCCATTCATTGCCCAGGATGCGTTGGTCTGTGGATGGAGTAGCCACTGGGAAACCATGAGGCAGAGTCCCTAGGAGTCAAGGTTTGAGGAGGGCCTCTGAAATACAAGAGCCAGCAGCCACCAGGGGGCTTCCCCACCCAAGACGGTGGGCACCGGGCAGGTGGTATAGGTGCAGTTGTGAAATCACTTTTTTGGTTTTACAATGCTGTGCTATTAATTTATTTTTAAATTTCATATTCATGCGCTGTATGTACATTATTTTCCTCTTCTTCTGCTCTCTCCAATCATTCCCATGTCTCCCTGGCCACCCCTCCCCCAAATCCTCGCTTACGTTCATGTCCCTTTTTCTTTAATTATTACTGTTTACACACAGACAGACACTTACACACACACACTCAACTTGTTGAGTCCATTTACTGTTGCTCATATACTATATGTTTTCAGGACTGACCACTTTGTATTGCATAACCAATAAGGAGGTTCATCTGCAGGGGAGACTTATTCTTCCTCTCTCAGCAGTCATTAGTTGCCTTTTATAGCTCTTTTTCTAGGGGTGGGTCCCATGGGATTTTCCCCATCCACATTGACACACCAACCGATACGGTCATAGTTCAGCTCTTGTTTAGGCAGCCATGTTGTTAAAATGTAGAGAACAACTGACAGTGACAGACCCAGAACCAACCGATAGGCCTACCACACAACACCTACACCTGAGGCTCAGGGAATGTCATGACACTGGGGACAGAGGAACAGGAAGTCTGCTGGGAGATTGCGTGTTCTGTATATGCCTAGGCAGCTGCACTGAGAAGTCATTTTCCATGAGAGACAATGAGCGCTGGTATTGTTTCTTCCTGATGGAGAGTGGGGTCCCCACAGGGGCTCTAGGAAAAGGAATCAGGCTTTTCATGTTCATGAGAAGCACATGAGAAAAAAACAAAACTAAACAAAACAACAACAACAACAAAAAAAAAAAAAAAAAACAAAGCAAATATTGACTCGGGTGTATAGCTTCAGAAGTGTCAGTCCAAAGCCAGCTCCACTGCCTTTGGCCGAAGGTAAGGCAGAGCATTACGGTAACAAGAGTGTGTGGCAGAGCCTGCTCACTTTGTGGCAGCCAGGAAACAGAGAAAGAAAGAGTATATAACTGAATACAGCCTTCAAGAAAACCAGCAGTGTCTTACACTCTTCCGATAGTCCTACCCTAAAAGTTTCCATCACCTCTCAGTGATGTCACCAAATTCTTAATCCATTAATGGATAAAAAACACAGATTAGACTAGAGCCCTCATGGTTAAACCTTCTATAGAAATCCTGTTAATCTGCTGGGTGCCTGCCAATTGAGTCAAATCAATAATCTTGATTCATCATAACGGTACCAGAGAGACAGCTCAGAAGTCAAAAGCACTTGCTGCTCTTGCAGAGGACTTGAGTTCAGTTCCCAGCATCCACATGGCATTTAAAAATTGTCTTTAACTCCAGTTCCAGGGGATTCAATGCTCTCTTCTGGACTCTATGGGGACTGCACATACATGGTACACAGACATACATGACAGGAAAATACCCATCCATGTAAGATAGATAGATAGATAGATAGATAGATAGATAGATAGATAGATAGATAGATAGATAGATA
>NW_026596158.1:5706252-5766400 GCF_907164565.1 Psammomys obesus | reverse complement strand
ATAGATAGATAGATAGATAGATAGATAGATAGATAGATAGATAGATAATTTTTCAAATTAACCATCATAAGGAGACAGAAATTGATTTCTCAATCCACTTTTTCTTGGACTCAAGGAGGAAAAATGAGGTCATAAGGCTTCAGCAGTTGAGTATCATTAGGAAATTCCAGCCAAATATTCTAGAGCTTTCTACACTTAGCAGCAGATAGTGGGAAATACAGAGAGCACACATCTGTGCTGAGTGGGCACTGCCTCTGAAGGCCATGGAAGCTGTCCTTGGAAATCTCAGCTACTTCTAAGAGTGAGAGGCAGCCTTGGGTACCCTGGTAACTCTGGGTCCCATTCAGCAGCACCGTATTGAAGACAGGGGTTCTTATTACCATTGCGGCCAAAGACACAACTTCCTTTTCAAAGTCCTACTCAACCCTATTTGAAGATCACTGTCACTACCACCCAGACCAGTACTGTTTCCTTTCGGCAAGGTTGGAGTACTGAGCTCACATGGCTTGTGCTGTCTTTCCAACCAAACGTTACCTCCACCTAACACCACGACTGCATTTCTACCGGTGTGAGGTTCCATGAATGGCACAGTCTCTCAAGTAATCCTGGGTATGGAAAAAGCCAGCTCACCCTCAGACTGACATGGTGACAGCAGAGTCGTGCACACGCATAGCCTGTATTGTAATCTACTTGTCCTAGCATTGGTCAGTTTGTTGGGTCAGTATGCTCCAATGTCTGACAGAATGCCCTAATGGGAGGAATTACTTGTTTTGCTCATAGTTCCAGAGTGTTCAATCTATGGTCTCCTTGGCATCATGTGTTTCAGGAGACTATCACAGCAATGGGTGTGGCTGTTGTTTATATTTTAGCAGACAGGAAGCAGGAGACCTCTGTGTGATCTACAGTGAGTCTTTAGAACCTCTACGCTGGATACCAAGTGTTCTCCCATACATGGGACTGTGGAGATGTTTCATGAGCAGACAGTAGCATGAGTCTGGGAGCATCTCAAAACCTAGCCTGCTAGCATAAGAGAACCAGGTGTCATGGTTTAGACACGAAGAGTCTTTTTCATCGCCTACTTAGTGTTGAAGGCTTTGTCCTAGTACATTTTTCAGAGGTGAGGCTTCTGAGAAGGGTGCTGACCTCATGGCTGTACTAGTCTACTGATAGATTCATAAGTAAATGGGTTATTTGGAAATGATGGGCACTCTGGATGTTGGGGCCTGATTGGAAAGAATAGGATGCTGTCGCCTTTCTCTGTGGAGTATGCCTTGCTCCAAGCTCCAGCTTCTTCTTCTTCTTCTTCTTCTTCTTCTTCTTCTTCTTCTTCTTCTTTGTCCTCTTCCTCTTCCTCCTCCTCTTCCTCTTCCCCTCATTTTCTTTCTCTTTTCCCCTCTCCCTCCTCCTCCTTCCTTTCCCCTTCTTTCTGCCCCAACCCTCCTTTTCTCTCTCTCTCTCTCTTTCCTGCCTACCATGAATTGAGCAGTCTTCTAGCAAACATTCCCACTGCCTCACCTCAGAGCCACAGCAGAACCAAGTAAAATTGCCCTGAGGTGTCTGTAACTGTAGGCCAAAATGAACCTCCTGCTTTTACATTGTTTTCTTGGGTATTTTTTTCCACAGCAATGAAAAGTCCAGCATAGTGGATAACCCTATTCACATGGTGCCTGCCTTGTGCTAAGCCTCAGTCAAGGGCTGGTAATAGGATCTGGGGAAGATAGTCCCTCTTCTGTTCTCAGCTTCATGAAAGAAGATGAAGAAGGAGGAGGAGGAGGAGGAGGAGGAGGAGGAGGAGGAGGAGGAGGAGGAGGAGAAGGAGAAGAAGAAACACATATGCACTCACAAAGCTGGAGATGAGTCTGCCCAGGGCAGGAAGTCCACCATGGCATGGTAGGGACATGGGTACAGGGTTTTCAGTAGGACAGTAGAGCTATGATTCCAGATTTAGGGGTGTGGGGTCACTCTTAGGTTGTAGCCATGGTCTTCTTGTCCAATCTTTCCAGCGCTCAGCTGTCTCTTTAATGGCTCCCACCTCCCAGGATTTTCGTGGAATGAAGCTCAAGGAAAAAAAGTATCTGACTCTCCTAGACCCTCATGGGAACATTGTTTTCAGATTGTGCCTTCTTGGTGAGGGGTCCCTCTTAAACCTCTACTCCTGCCCTATACATCTTCTGGTCACCTGCTTGCCACCTGTCTATATCAGCACCACTGGAGATCCTTTGCAGGCACCAGAGAGAAAAGATCCAGCCCCCCATATGCTCTGAGACTAGAGAAGAGATCCACCTGTGAGCAGATTGCAACATAAAGCAGTGACAGATGTTCGCCCAGGGGGCCTCAGCAGTGACTGATGGTGCCTGAGGGTATCCCCAGGGCATGCCAGGCAGAGATGCTCTGATGCTAACAGGCACCCAGCATGTTCATTCAGTTTTTTTTAACTATATTTGTTCCTTCATCGTCTTCATTCATCATTTCTTGATTGTCTACTTTGTGCCTTGTACAGAAAGAATCACTTCTTTTCCTGTCTGCCCTCAGAGAAGTCTTGAGGCTGTTGGTCATGTTATGGGTGCTACATGAGCCACGGTGCAAGTGGTCAGGAAATGCCTGAGGGGCTGTGTCCTTTGCTGTGTCCAGTGCTACAAGAGGATGTTCAGTAGCTTCAGGGGCCACCTTGTGGGAGGAACATAGAGCTAAGATGCACACCTGTATTTGACACCACCCACAAAGCAACTTTCACCCAGAGGCTGATGAGCCCAGCCCTGGCCTCTTGAGTGGAATGCAGCTGAGCTGTGTTTTGCCCAGGATCCTACCAAAGAATCAAGCCCCAGCTGATCACTTCATTAAATGATAGTTCACAGCTTCCACGTGCTTACCCAACACTTCCCAAGTCAGTGCCTTGATCCTGAATGTGTGGCTTACAATTTGTGAAATGGTGGCCACTGGCAAAGACCCATGTCAGAGAGCTTGGATTGATGGCCTCTGCTTGTCACTCACCCTCTTCCAGTCATTTAATCTTTCAGCTGTTACCCTCAGCTCCGATTCTTACCCCCAGCTTCATTAGTGGGACCATTCTGCTTAGAGATCCACTAACTCCCAAGCATAACTACCTTCCCCACAGGAGCAACCTGGCTGGGAGTTAAGACAAGACCAAGTTCATAATTCTGTCTAAACAGCAGCCTCTGGATTTGGAGAACATGCTCAGTGCTTGTTCCCATGCAGGCTTGGAGCCAGCCTGATCCCCAGGGGGCGAACTTTCTTTCTCCAAAGTAGATGGTTCTCAGGCATGAGCCATTGGGCCCTCCAGGCATTTGGAGCACTGTCACACACAACAGCTTCAGTTTGATTATGCTTCTTTTGATTGGCTGGCCTGTTTATTTTGTGCCCCCATCCTTAGTTCCTTCGTATTTATGCATGTGGTTTTCCCCTGCTTCTTCTGCAGAAAGACCCACGCTAAGGTGCCCAAGAGAGAGAAAACAATTTGGTGCATCCTGAGTGGGTTAGCCAGGCCAGTCTTTCTAGAACCTGGGTCTGACTTCACAGCATGCCATGGAATCTTCCTCCTCTCTAGAAACCCCAGTCAGCCAGCCCTTCTGAGCCTCGGCTTCACCATACCTCCTGCTTGAATAGCATTCCTATTTCATGCCACAGCCTTCCTTCCTGGGAGAAGCCCCATTCATTCATCCAAGTGGAAAGTGCTGGGTGTATAAAGTGGTCAGTGGGGGCTTGAGTCTATGGCAGGACAACACACAGCTCAGCTGCATCCCACCCAAGAGGCCATGGCTGTGCTTTGACTTGACAGATCCCATCAGTCACTGCGTGACTCTCTGTGGGTGTCAGCACCCTGGGAGTTCGGATAAACAAGTTTTCTGAGGCCTGGGACAAAGCCCCAGGCACAGATATGCAATTGTTCTGTCCAATATAAACTCTAACACAGGCCTTACCCACAAGGCACAGAAAGAGACTTTTTGATGCTCTAACCCACATTGCCCAGGACAGACCACTTTGCGAAACCCATGCCCATGTCCCCCAGTGTGAGAAACAGCACTTCAGCCCAGGAAGCATATCCTGTGAGCTGTCTGTCACTGGCTGGCTTTGTCTTTCTCTCGACTCTAGATTATCCATTAGACAGGAGACTATGCCTGTCTGCTCTGAGACTAATGAGCCATCTCCCCAAACGACAGGCAGAGCACCCTAAGAACAAGGGCTTCGTTTCATTTGCTTGTTACCGTTGCTTTGAGACAACATATGTAGTCCAGGTTGGTATGGAACTCACTATGTAGGCCAGAGTGTAGGCCAAATCCTCCTACCTTGACCTCCCAAGGGGCTGGGATTATAGGCATGCATTCTCACACTGACTCTCTCATTCAGTGTTTTAACCTAAGTTCCTGGAACGACACCTACCCCCAGAAACACCTAACAAATATCTGCCGAAGGAAGCAATGCAATAAATATGATTCTCAGAACCCAGGTGTCAGGCAAGTCCTTCTCTGAGGAAGAGTGCAGGTCATTGGCCACAGCTTAGAAGGAGCGCCTTTGGCTTACTTCCCCTGGGTCCTACCACTGGCTCTCTGAGGCTGGAGCTCATTGGTCCAGATGGAAGATTTCCACAAGGCACCATCACAGCCATTCCCAGCTGGGCAAGCATCCTCTCCAACTCCCAGAAGGTCTGGGATGCGTTTCCAGTCCCACCTCCTCCATTGACACACAGCCCGCCATCCTTCCTTACACATAGTCTATGGTGTAAAGTTACAGCAGTATTCAAAAGGTTAAAGCAGAGTGAACTGTTAATTTTAATGCTTTCTCTAAGCTTCAGTTTTAATAAGCGAAAATGATGTTCTTATTTGCAGTAAAGTGGTGTTATAAAATTCTGTCTGTCAAGCTCATTTTAAAACCATGGAAATAAATGATCTGACAAAATCAGGCCATTAGACAAGTGAGGAAGAGTGATTTCCATAAAAGTAGAGGAGCTGTTCCTTAATTTCACACTTGGTAGTCTTTTGGGTCGACTAAATTTTTAAATAAGTGATAAAATTATATTAGCGCAATTGCATTTTTATAGATTTTTTTGGTCATTGTACTCTTTTTCAATCCCTTTATTTTAACTCAAACTGTTCTGCTGAAAGGTTACTTTCAACTTATGTTACCTCGTAACAATGTCTGCCCAAGACACTGCCCAGGGCTCGCAAATCCTCAGACCATCCAGGCAGGGACTGGGTAAAGAGCGTGTGACAAATGGCTGAGCCGTGCATCCGCCAGACACGTGGGCTGGGGTTCCCGTCCCTGAGAACATAACATGGCAAGGTGGGCCTGAGGGGATCTCCTGAGGCTCAGCTCTTCCTCCTGTGCCTGAGAACACTTAAGCCTTGTACAGACTAGGAAAGACTAGGGGGATGATGTTCTCTGGAAATCCACACTTCCCGGGTCAGCAAACATGGACAGCAGCTGGCTGTGTTCAGACCAGGAAAGAGGTTGACCTTCAGGAGGAGGAGACAGTGGCTCCTTTGTGATCCTTCCTGTGTGCTGTTATCACAAAACATGAAGATCTTAGGAAGTTTATAGGACTCCCGGAATCTCAGGTCCCACTCAAGCTGAACTATCATGACTGGGATGCATACGGGCCAGGCCAGACAGCAGAGGAAAATGTCTCTCACTTTGTTTGGAATAGTTTCTAAAAGGGCTGGCATGGCACACACCCACCTGCGATCCTGGTGCTCAGGAGGCAGGAAGATTTCAAGTACCAGGTTACTTGGTAAGACCTTATCTCCTTACAAACAAAGGATTCTTCCATGTGAGGTACAATTCTCTTACATCCATTCCTGCTCTGCTTTGCCCTGCCTGAGCTGATTGCCAGGCCAAAGAGCTCCCATGTGTCTCCTGAAAACCTCTGTGTCCTATCATGGGCAGAGCTCGGTGACCAGTATCTGTATTCTGACATGCATTTTGGTTAGTCACAGATCCAGCCAGCAACTCATGCTCCCTTCCACAGCCAAGGTACCTTTCAGACCTACTTACAGTCTATGTCTGCTCAGATCTTGCCATGGTACACTGGTCGTGTGCAGACATCAGATGAAAGAAAGTTTTGCCCAGTGGCTGTCCCTCTTCAGTGGGTGTAGGTTTAGGATCCTGGGACTAAAGGTATCCCAAAAGCTCAGAGCTCAGTCTCAGGAGCAATGTAAGCTGGTGGGACCATCTTCTCTCACATGCACTGAGATATAGGTTATTCTCCAGTCTTGGCAGGGGGATGGCTTTAACGACATACATTCATTTCCAGATAGCCTTTCTCCATAAATACGACAACCAGCAGAAGGGAGAGATGTTCCTTATGGATCCATTTCCATAGGTCAGTGCAGAATAGAGCGGGGGCCAGAATGCACACTCCTTGCTTATTTTGCTTGGAGGGGTGTGGTGCTCACCCAAGAAGCACAGCCACGGGACAGGAGAACTTCTGGAGTTAAGGACTGGCCTCTTCTCATGGAAGCCCGGAGGCAGAGGTAAGAAGGGTCTGGCTAGGTTAATAGGTTCTTCGGAGGCAGGAGCTTGGGTATAGAAGTTTCGGGATAATCCACTCACTTGTTTAATCAGTTTGGCCAATCTCTCTGCTACACTAGCTGGATGCCAAGAACCACACAGGCTTCTTTTGGAGGCAAGGTATAAAAAGATGCCCAGTTTTCCCTGAAGGACCTTTCAGGATGAACTCTCAGCCCAAGGAAAAGAAAAGCAACCTGAGAATTTGCATCATATCCTCTCTGCCTCAGTCTCCCCAGTGATACCATGGTACGCCCTGTGCGGCCATCGCTTTCCAGTTCTCATGTTCTGCAGGCAGTTGGTTTAGGGGATCAGGGTAGTGGACCCCTGCCAATTGTCACTCAGTGGGGTTGGAATGTTTCTCTACCCATCATAGCACAGGCGTGACATACCATGGAGCATCTTTGGAACTCAGAGTCAAGAAGGAGGAAGTGCTGAGAAGAGGAAGTGCCGAGAGGCAGTCTCTCACGGGTGGCCTGGGAGGGCCACGGCTGTCTCTCCCAGGAAAAAAAAAATAAAAGAAGAAGTCCAAATTAGTCATGTTGTATTACTTCTTTTTATGGCAATGCTCTCAAAGTCTGCAAATGTCAGCATGTTAATTTACTGTCACTCAGTGATATTATTTCATCCTCTCAGAAATGTGTTTCTTGCATTTTCAGTAGCACACTCCAAGTGTTCTCCATCTCAAAGTTTCTATAGATAGTGTGACTACTTTCGCTCTGACCGTTGCCAAAATGTAGAAATTCATCATTGACTGCGGCCACATATATGTTCTGAGTGGAGCTGGGGACTCGGATTTCCTGCTCACAAAGGACTGGGGGTTTGGGGAGAAGGCTGGATTTTCCCCTCCACTCTCCTCTATCACATCTTGTCCTCCTGGCCTGCTCCATGGTTCCTCCCGGGGAACATGCAGAGATAAATTTTAATAGAGGAGATTTCAGCCAATCCGTCATAGCTGGCTTTGTACATGAACTCTGAGCCCTCCCTGTCTCCCAACCCAGCCCACCCCCAGCTCCCCGCTTCTCCTATGGTGGCAAACTTATTTCAAAAATTCTGATGAGACACTTTGTAAATTTTGTTATTCTGTGATGATAATAAATCATTATAGCCTTAAACACTTCTCGAGCTTGGAGCCTCAGTCACAAATTATCTTGTCATTCTGACCAAAACATTCTCCAAAAAAGCTTGACAAGTGCTAAAACCCAGAACACGAAACCATGTGTTGTTGTGAAAGCAAGATTCAGAAATGTCAATTAATTAGATTAAGAGGCTACTTTTAGCTTCACTCGTGTTGCCAAATAACCCTTAAAATATGCATAGAAGTGGAAACCTACCTCCGTGTACAGCACTTCTGTGCCGAAAAGAAGACAATGGATTGGCCTAATGGACGGAATTATTGTATCTGTCAGTCAGCTTGGGAGAATGATCTAGAAGTCTTGCTTTTTTTCCACAATGTAGCTTTACGAGCTGGGTAAATGCTGCCGTTTATGAATTCAAATAGTTTCCACCACCCTCTCTACTTACCCCTTAGAAATCATGTACTTATCAAATATTCTAGTCAAGCCGTTTTCGGATGTCTCTCCTAGTAAGATAGGTTTTTAATGTATTTCTCTGGTGTTTTTTTTTTTTAATTTTACATTTGCATTTTGAAGTTCACTTTGAAAAAAAAATTACCGTGGAGAAATTATTTAAGTGTTTTTTTATCCCTGTTTCTTGAAAAATCTTATCTTTAAATAATCTATATCCTCAATTTTATTTATGCCATAAACCGTTCCTATATTTTAATGGTCTGTTTGCTTTAAAAGGGGTTGTTGGTTTTAATAGCTCAGTTACTATCTTTGTAAACTAAACTCCTTCTGACGAAATTCAAGCAGATCATCTCTGCCTGTGTGTGGAAGGCACATTCCAACCCCCGAAAAGGAAATTTAAGCCAAATAAATGTTCTGCACAAATTAAAATACATAAAATGAATAGTTAGATTGGACAAGAGCTGATGGACGAAGCAGTTGGGCTGCGGACATGTGGGTGTCGGGAGAGCTGGCTGCCAGGCAGAGCTTCCAGAAAGAAAAATCCAAATTAAATTAATATCCTGTAACCTCCTTTGTCCACTCCTCTGGGCAAGTGGATTGCTGTGCTGGCATGGATGCCTTGGGTGAGCAGAACTGGGAAGTCCAGGTGGTACCGGAAGATGCTATGAGGTTCTAGAATGAGCTAGAACTCTGGCACCTGCATGCCTCAGCATTGGATCCTATGATGACCACTCTGCAGGGCCAGGATGGACGCTCACCTCCGGGTTCCATGACTATTGTAGACACATTGACCCTGCCACAGTCCATGCTGGTTCTGGGGGAAATTTATATTAAGTTATTGTCATGAGAGTACATGTCTGCTCACACATGGAAATGAAGAGGGGGTGTCATGCAGGAAGTAGGTGGTGGTCATAGGTGAAAAATAGCAAAGTTGCAAGGATCCACCCCATTTGGCATTCGGACCCTTAGCACCTCCTTCCCACAGCTGTCTCCAGCACTGACCATTAGAAACTCGGAAATACACAGAGCACAAACCCATTCCTCTTTTCCAGCTTGACATGCTATGTTTTCTCTGGTCAGGGAAAAAAAAGTGCACTGTGCTGAATGTGGGATTTCCTGTGGGAAAGATTTCCAGCAAAGCCATTTCTATCAGGAAATCTTTTGGTGAGACCAAGAACCCGGGAGGACATGGTATCTATAGGTGGCTGCCAGGCTCTTTCGTCTCCCAGCTCCTGTAGATCCCTCACTCAATGTATTCCCTGCCCCTCTCAGCTAGGCTCCCTGTTTCCAGCCAGCAATGAGGCAATTAATGAGCTGTACAAAAGCCCTAAGTTATCTCTGGAACTAGATGGGTAATAAACACATAAATAAGTAAATAATTAAATAACTAAATAAAATAAAATTGATGAGTGAGGCATGCAGGGCTTTAGTCTCGAAATAAACAGCACAGGGTTAGAAGAAACAGGAGGTGAGGAGCAGGAGGCAGGACTCCAGTCTCAGCTCTGCTGCTGACAGGGAGTGTCATCTTTGGTGAGTTACTGCTCCCTGGGACCATGCCCGTTGAAATGATGAGCACACCTTGAGTAAATTCCAACCACAACACTGGGTGAAATGAGAGCTTTGGCTCTGTGATGCTTAATCTTGATTCTGTTTGGTGGATATTAGAATCACCATGGAAACAGGGGTATGTCCCTGAGGGAGTCTCTTGGTAGGAGGACCCACCATAAGTGTGGATAGCACCATTCCCGGGGCCAGAGTCCTGGACTTTATAAAAGAGGCAGAAAGCCAGGCCAAGTATGGTGGTGGTGTGGTAGTTCAAGCCTTTAATCTCAGACCTTGGGAGGCAGAGGCAGGCAGATCTCTGTGAGTTCGAGCACAGCCTGGTCTATGCAACAAGTCCAGGATAGCCAGGGCTGGAGAGAGAGAGAGAGGCTGAGCTTAACATTTATTGCTTTCTGCTTCCTGAGAATGCAATGTGACCAGCCAGCTCATGTCTCTTCTCCCGTGCCTTTGTCACTGTGGCAGATGGAGTCCCTTGGAACTATGAACCAAAACAAACCTTTCTCCCTTAAGTTGCTTTGGTCTGGTATTTTGTTGCTGCCACAAGACAAGACAAGCTAACGCATGCAGCTTAAGGTCAGGTGGAGGGCAGCACTCACCCCTCATAGCCCTTCATTTTCAGCATTATTGCACATGCCTAAGGCTTTCTCCCTAAGCCTATTGACTGTGGGAGCTTATCCCACCCCTATGCTAGGCAGGCAGTGCTCAACTAGTGACAGCATTTGGTAGATTCTCACACAGGTCACCTGACACCAGGACCCCTTACAGATTTTCCCCACATCATCCTGCACATTTCCAAGGTACTGAGTTCCAGTTGCCTATCCTGGCACCCTGCTTGTTTCTATCCTCATACAGGGTCTCTCCGGTAGCCCAGGCTGGCCTCAAACTTCCTCGTGCTCACCTTCCTCCACTTTCTCTGTGTCATCATCAGCGTGTGCACGTGCATGCATGTTGTGCATGCAGGGAGGAGGATGCCAGTGATGGTCGTATGCATGCTAGGTAGTCACGTTACTTACCATGCGCTACAGCCCCAGCCCTACGGCTTGCTTCCTAATGCAAGGGAAGTTGCCTTGACTTCTTTTCCTTTCCTGTCACTCTCTTCCCCCTTACCCATGCCACTGGGTCAACAAGTTCCTTCTCCCCAGCCCCTGTGTGAGATTCCACTTCTGGAAGAGACCAGTCTGCCAGACCAACAGGGAATAGAAGAGACCTTGGCCAACCAGAGAGAGAGCTGATGTCCTGCCTAAAGTAGGCAAGTACTGTGCTGTTCTAGCCACCAGCTTGCACCTAGGAAAGTGATATCCAGATACGCCAAGGAACTAGCCATGGTATGAAATGTCTCAATTTTCTGAGTCTGGTGATGAATTAAAATCATTTTGCTTGACCACGTGGCTCTGACTAAATACGTCTGCAAATTGTGGTCAGTCGACAGATCATATTCGCAAGCCCACCACATGAAAAGTCTCAGTTGTCAGAGACAGAGGCAATAATAGGAGGAGGTTCCTGTTTCAGCATTATCAGGGGCTAGGAAGCTGTGACAGAAAAGACAACCACCTTATCGCTGGGAAGGTTACTGTGACCCTAGGGTGCTGGGCTTGAGATGTTCATTCAGATGAAATTACAGGTGTGCGTGTGTGTGTGTGTGTGTGTGTGTGTGTGTGTGTCAAGTGTGCATGCATGCGTGTATCTGTACATTGTGTGCATGTGTGTGAGTGTATGTTTGCATGTGTGTGCCTCAAGTGTGCATGCATGCATGTGCAGGGAGGGAGAGAGCTCAGCATTGCCCACTGCAGGGTCTCCTCTGGCCCACAGAGGAGACTGTAGCTGGTCCATGCGGAGGACTTGCTCTTGGGACCCATGCTGAGTCTATACTGAGCAGTCTGATTAGAATGTCCTTGCTGACTCTGAGAAACCTGTGTTCATTTAACCAAGGTGCTACTCGCTAAGGAAGATGAGACATTCCCCGACTGGAAAACTGAGGCCATGCATTGGACAAGGTACCCTCTGTCCTCAGACCTTAACCAGTAAGTGTGGAGTGTGAAGCTGAGCTTGGAGCAGAAGCCTGCAGCATTAGGTCTGGAGGCAGGTGGGGACAAGCTGTGCTCAGAGTCAACATGGTTGGTCTAGAATGGGAACCAGACCCCACCCCTGCCGAGAGGACCTTTATCTATGGATCTACGTCTCAGCATTGCGGCTCCAAGTTCTTTTCAAAGTAGGTGACCAACAAGAAATAATAGTAATTAAATAAAATAAATTAAAAGCATACAGTAAACCTCCAAGGGGAAGCGGAGAATCAGAGGAAGGAAAAAAATATCATAACAAGAAGAACAGTTCCTAGTGTTACCACCAGTTGTGCCCAGAGCCCCTTCTCCCAGGACTTTAGTGTATAAAACAAGATTCCCTTTTTGTCTGAAGACCCTGTAAGCCAATGTTTATTCCCAGCATCTTGCTGTGTACGTCTGGGCTCCCTGAGCCTGGAAAGGACCTGGTATCCTGTGGTTTTCACATTACAGAAGGCAGCAGAGAGCTTGGGACTGTACTCTGCTATCTACCACTATGGCCTGTGGAGAATAGGGAAGCCCAAACCCTGGCCCCAAAGCCATAAGAAAAAGTATGTATAGATCCACATCTGTGTTTCTTGGTGTCCTGTTGTTGTGACAAATACAGGAGGCAAACTCTGTTCTCTAATTTTATTACTTCTTTGAAAATTTCATACAGGCATTTTGATCATTCGCCTCTCCCTCCTATTCCACCCAGATCCTCCCCCTTCCTTTTCCTACCCCACTTTGTATACTTTTAAAAAATCCCAGCTACAATTTGGGATGGGCATTCACTCTTGTGGGGGCCCCCTCACTGGAAGGCAGTCAACCCACCAGGGGCTGTACCCCTAAAGAAAATTGACTCCCTCTCCCAGCAGCTCTCAAGCGCCAATAGGTCCTCAGCTAGGGGTGGGACCTCATGCCCACCTCCACTCTCCACAAATGGGGATTTTTGTCTGGCCTGAGCCTGCCCAGGTCTTACACATGCTGTGAATTCATATGTGCAACTGACCCGCCGTGTCCAGCAAAAAACTATTTCCATGGGATTACCCACAATCTCTAGCTCTTATTGTTCCCTGGGGAGGCACAATTTTGACGGGTACTTGGGACCCTGAGGAAGTGGGATCTGGTCTGGGTCATGAGGGACAGAACTTTGATGGTTAAAGCCCTACCCCTGCCCCGTGTTCTGACCGTTCTTTTAGTCCTGTACCATGTGAACGGCTGCCACGTTGATTGAACTACCATCCCCAAGACAGACAGAGGCTCTGACAGACTGATGACCTAAAACTGTGAGCTAAGAAAGAGCTTTCCTATGGCAACTTCTTCTGTTGCATAGTCACCTCAGCTCAAAAGTAACTGAGTGTAGAGCAGGGACCATGTGTGGCTCCAGAACACGTGGCTTCACATCATAGTGGCTAGGTGCAAACAAGAGAGACAGGAATCGACCAGGACAAGATACAGCTTCTAAGGGCACACCCAAAATAATCTGTTTTCCCTATGAGTCCCTACCTTGAATCTATCGCACTAACTATTGATTAGGTCAGAGCCTTCATCTTCCAGCTTGAATACTCCATACATTTCCCTTTTGGGGGGACATTTCATATCCAAACCATAGAATCATATGCATAGTTTCCTGATAACTTACCCTAAGCCTACGCTTTGAAAAGATGAAGACGCTGTGGTATTAAAATCATAGAGAACAACAACAAATAACCAACCAAACAAAAAAAAAATCTGGGGGTGCTGGCATATGCCTATAATCCCAGCACTTGGGAGCTGAGGCAGGAGGATTATGGCTTCTAGGTCAGTGTGGACTACCTACAAAACAAAGCAAAACAAACCAGGTATGTGATACCAGGACAGAATAAAAGAGCAAACAACCATCACTAAAAGGGCCATGATAGATAACATCTTGTGGAGAATCCACAAGGTGATTCTTGAAATGTGACTGGCTATGACCATTGGTCCCACCATCTCTAAGCCTAGCCAGGTAGAAGGCAGAGTGAGCCAACCTGCATGCTGTTTCTAACCAAGAAGAGGCTGAGATCTCCAGTGCCCTCTCTGACTGCAGCCTCCGGTCTTACCCATCCTTCATGTTTTAGCTCATGCCCTTTCCCACCCAAAGGGCTCCCAGGACATGGCTTGCCCTTCATCCTTACCTGTTTTCTGCTCGGTTTTGTCATTTATTGCCCATGGTTGTTTGCTTGGGACTTGTTCCCTACTCTTCACTTTCTGGCTGACTCCATGCTCATCTGAGACCAGCGCAGTCTTTTGCTATTTTCTTTCTGGTTCTGGGTGTCTCCGGCATGACATGAGGGCTCAACACTATCCTGGGATGTTAACCTCATGGTGTCCCCAACGTCTCAGGCTCACAGAGGTTCCTCAGACCTCTCTTAGGATGGAACCATGGGCCTCCTTCTGGGATCACCCACCACTGCTGCCATACAGACCATTATGGCAACGCCCCGTTGCTCCTTCTCCGGGAATCTGAAGGTCTATGCTCCTCCACTTTACCCCTGGAGCCTTTCCCAGAATTCCTTCTGCACCTGACCCATGCTACATTCCCTACACCCAGCTTTTAGCGGGTACTGGAGTGAGCCCACCCCTTTTTCAGCTTTCCAAAGTTTGTTTTGTTTTTTTGCAGCAGGGTCTTGTGGTGATGATGGGACTGAGCAAGTAGAGGAAGCCAAGATTTCAGAATATGTTCTGTGATCTTTCTTTTTTCTCTTCCTGAGTCATCTGCAGAGCTTGATTGTGTGAGTATTGGTAGTATTTGAGAAGACTAAAAATGAAAAGAGGAAGAGGGTGATGGGAAGCCAGGGTCAATGTGTACTGTAAAAGGAATCTCTTGTGTACTGTATGGAAGCATCACCTGTCAATGAAAAGCTAATGGCCTTTTCACTGAGGGAGTAAATAAGGAGGTGGGAGTTCTGGAGAGAGAGGGGGCAGAACTCTAGGAAACAGTGAGAGGCACGATATTCGCCCTATGACTCTGAAGAATATGGACACATGATACTGAACAGAGGTAACCAGCCACATGGCAGAACTTAAAATAGAAGAAACTGGATATCAGTTATGAGCAAGTCAGGGAACATGCTAGCTATATTGATCTAGGCTCAGAGTCGTTATTTTGGGAGCTGGGGAGGGGGCAGGGGGAGGAAAACATGCTTTTATAGTGTATGTGGGAGGTGAAACTGTGTTGTGTTTATCTCCTTGTTGTGTTCATCTCCCTCTCTTGAACTCAGCCCCACTGAATCCCATCCCTCAGGCTTGGACCCGTCCATGGATCCACTACCCTCTGAGGCAAAGAACCTGGGGTACCAGAGAGCCCATGAGGATGGGTAGAGCCCCATGCAACCCAAGGCCTGTCCACTCACGGAAACAGAGAGTCCAAAAATCAATTCTCTTCCAGAAGCAAGGCTTAGCCACACTTGCCTGTAGCCCTAGCACCTTGGAGGCATAAATAGGAGGATCAGAAGTTCCAGGCAACCTGGAGTATGTAGTTCAAGGCTAGTTTTGACTATATAGAAATAAATAGAAAAATCCCATCTAAACAACAGCAGCCGCAAAAATAACAACAAAACAAGCAACAATGAAAGAGAAAACCTTTAAAGGTAGGAGCTAGGTGGTTGGATTTATACTTAGATTTTATGTTCCCAATGCTTTTGCAAACAGAAGCCTAGCTGACCTTCCTGGAGGACACAGCAGAGCCGGGGACAGTGCCTCTCACTGGGCCTCATGAATCAATGAGCCCCACAGGACAAAGAACCTGAACTCTTCTCCCAGGATAGCTGGGAAGACATGGGAATAAACTGGGTGAGCAATACAGGGGGAAGGGGAGAGTAGGAAGGAAAGCTTAGGACACAATGACACTATAATTCAGAGTCAAGACAGATTGGGATGTAGGGAGAGGGCTTTGCTTTTGGGGGTGCAGATGATTGAAAGGTCCCCTTCTCCCTTTCAGTGGGAACTCCAGCCATACACTCTTGTGGGAAGACAGGCTCTCACATCTACCCATTATCCTCTGCAATTCAGGCCATGTGACACTGAATGACAAAAGTAGAGCATCTACAAGACCCCAGTTGGACAGACCCAGGCCTGAGGTGAGACAAGAATCTGCTTGTGCCATCTCTGGCCATGTCTAGCACCAGCGCTGCCCATTTGTGTGGGCATTGCAGGCAAGAACTCCTTTCTCCTTCAGCAGCCACATCTACTTCTTTTTGAGGGCTGTCACAGCAGCCCTTCAAACTCATTTGACTGGGTTGGAGCGCATCACACTGTCACCAGCTCAGTTTTCATTAGACGCCTGCTTCTCAGTTAGCCTAGCCAAGCAGAAGAATTCAAACACATGCACAAATTAAATCGACATCCAAACTCCACCAATATACAAAGCAATTTAAATGATATTCATTAGAGCGATGACAAGCCCTGATGAGGCTCTCAGGAGCCGGGTCCTTCAGCTTCTGCCGACTCGGTTTCATGGTCACTGAGGCGGAACTCCAGCGACTGTACCTCCATTTTTTTTAAAGCTAAGAAATGGCTCCTTCCTGACACACCTATCTCATTCTCTCTGCACCTCTGGCTCTTTTGACCCAAGCTCCTCCAGTGCCAGCTGTGGACACAGGTAGAGATGTGAATTGAACAGTCACAAAGACAGGACACAACCATTAGGACTTCTTTTACTCCATAAATGCTCCAATTAAACCAGATTTCAGCATCTCATAATTTCATTTCAGTTGGCCTGGAAGATCTCTAATTCACAATTATGATGGTCATAAATGTGTCCCAGGAATCCTGCTGTGGGGGAAAAATGGAAGCAAAGTGTTGAAACGTAGTGATTTTTTTTTTAACGTAGCACCTTTAGAAATTTTTGTTTGTGAGTTACTGGGGATGGAACCCAGGACTTTGCGCTTGCCAGGCAAAGTCTCTAGCACTGAATTACACCCTCAGCCATATTTTAGTTTTGAAAAAGGGAACAGAATAATCATCCCTCAGCTGCTCAGAGATTGGAAAGAAGAGGATCCGAGGCTGGTGGGATCTGCAGGGAGGAGAGGGCTCCCATGCCTGACTCTTCAGCCCTGATACGGCCTGATTCATCAACAGCTAAGTTGATGGGCAGAGCAAGGCCATGGTCATCCCATTAGGTCCTTAGGCTCTGGAGTTGGCAGGCTAGCTGATAAACTTAGCAGGGGGGATGGGCAGCAACTGCAGACACCAATGCCTGTCACTTCTGTTTGTAATTCTATGCTCAAGGTTAATTGTGTGTGTCCTTGGCTTCGATCAGCAATATTAGCATGTGAGAATGTGGCGTGTACCCATATCAGCAAAAGGAAGATTCTTAGAAATAATCACAGACCGGAAATACACTTTCATAGTCAATAGGCAAAAGGTCGAGACTTAAAAAAAAAAAAATCACCTTGTCAATAATGGTAGATGGCACCATCCCATCGTTCTAGGTCTGTGATAGCCAAAGGAGTAGCTGCTAGCCACACGTGACTAGTCAGGACCTGACACATGGCTGGTACAATGTGAGAACTCAATCTTGTAATTTTATTGCATTTATATTTGAATACTCACCATATGGCTATTGTCTGCTATCTGGTGACAATAAAGCTTAGGTGGTAAATAACAGTAGGGCCAAACTCCACTGAGCTAATTGTGGATCTTAAATTGTAGAGGGGTCACCTTGTCAGCCACCAGGAGTGATTTATTAATATGTTAGTTCAAAATATTATACAAAGGTTTTAGAGAGGTAGTTTCTCTGATCTATTGTTAGATTTTAATCTTGAAAGCACCTGGCTTACTGAAGTAGAGGTGGGGCATGGATCCCCAAATTCCTAGCCTCTGGGAGCAGCTTTGACTGAAGTCTCCCCTGAGATCTGGTGCTGTGACTAGGCTGATTCAGCCGTGGGCTGTCTAGGACTGGCTCAACCATCATGAACTGTCAGGCAGCTAACCAACAATTTGGCACATCCATTGTCTTGGCAAGGTGGAGAACATGGTCTCCAAATGGAGAACACTTCGGGATAGTCGCCTTCGTAACTATAAGCCCATCACGGAGTGTTCTTACCCTCCAGTCTTTCCTGTGCATGTGTGTGTGTGTGTGTGTGTCTATGTGTGCGATTGTCTCCAGTCAAATCCATAGGAATAGAAAAATGGAATGGGGGAAGCCAAGCAGATTATCCTGTGGGCTTGTGGAATTCAACATAGTGATACAGAGATAAGCAGCGCCTTGCAAACAAAACTGGTGTGTGATTATCACTCTGACCCAACACAACAGGGCTACTGCATTGGACATGGGGAGGTTAGCATTTTCCAGAAAGGGACGGAGCAGCTGCTGCCTGTCTCCCTAGTGAGTGAAGACTAGCCATCCCATGTTTTCCATAAGACCAGCAGTGCTTGGCAAAGGCAGGGACTGTGTGACAGTCTGAGCATCGTTCGGGTGTTTTCTCTCGAATCTGTTGGAGGCATAGAGTTATCTGGTGACACACGTGCTCTAAAGAAGTATGTACTTCCAGGTTGCCTTTGCCAAAGATTGCATGTACTCACTAATAAATCCTCAGGGAGAAAGGAGGTTAGCATTTCCATTACCAGAAGAATAACTCTCTGGTGGAGTGGAAATGGTAGCTTCTCTATTAGCTGAAAGGATAATAGCTATTATTTTAAAGTTAAAGTATTTATTATTAAAGAACAGGGTTGGGGCTCACTGTTTTCATTTTTATGATGGCTTCCTATACAATACAACAGTACCCAGCGTTGTTTCTGCTACAAATTGTCAACAGAATAAAGCGCCATAATAGTGTTCCAACGCCTGAACTGTGCAGATGAATTTGAAAAAAAACAAAACCAAAAACCGAAATTACTTAATTTTATTTTTAATTAGGTAATTGGGAAGTTTTTCTGGGACATGTGATCTGTTCCATGTAGCCCTGTTTTCCATCCGCTCCTGTGTCTTCTGTCTTCACAAAGGCTACCCTCAAGGTAGAGCTGGGCAGCTAACAGGCCTTTTTAACTTCTATGTATTCTGTCACACGTTGTACACCTGCAGAGGCGAGGGGCAGTGAAGCCTACCAACCTGCAGTGATCCGGCTCTGAGGGGGAATCCTCTCGAGGGTGCAAAGGCTCTCGCCTGCGCTCCTCCCCCCGCCCCCAGTCTGGCCTCCTTCTGAATGCAGGGCACCCTTGGGAGAAGTGCTGTCCTGTGGTAATCAATATAAATATATCTATTTCCTTTTGCAGAATGAAAAGTGAATGGAAATAGGTCCTCAGCATCAACCCTCTCTAACTTTTATGTAAGATTTTGTTTAATTATAGAATTCTTGCTGCCTAAAATTTAAAAGATACATCCTTGATATTTTTGCTAAATGTTGACTGCAGCGAATAGCTAAGATGTGGCATATTGATTTCTTGTTGTGAATTGAGCTGTTCAAGCTCCATTTAAGATTTTCATCTTGCATGTAGCCCTGAGCACATCATAGCACCATAAATTAGTTAAATTGCACATTTATCACAAATGTTATTTTAAGATACTGCGTAAATGTGATGGCTGGAAGATCTACCATAGGACTAGAGTGAGACTACGCTCGGGTGGGTGAGGTCAGGGTCACCTACGGACCTGTGATTAAAAGCCCCTCCCTCTTGCACATCCAAGTTCCTTCCAGGATCTGCTTGCAGACCTACTCAGATACCAGTTCCACTACTTACTGCCCTTTTCTGTTCACATCAGCCATAGACTGTGTGGTCCCCGGTAGACCTAGTATTCACTTCGGATGGTCATCTTTGATTTGGGGCTATCGTGAGCTAATCTGAAAGTATTGTTACATGTTGCCTACCCTGTTGCCAGGCCAGGGTTTAGTGATGGGGGAGCGGGGGAAAGGGGCCCACCTCCCAAGGCTAAGCAGAATCTCTTTTTTTGTGCAAAGAGAGGTTTGCATTCAGTAGCTCCCTTTCCTAATACTTCCCTGGAGGCAGACTTAATTTTGGGTTTCCACTAGTACCAGCCTGCTCACTACCCAACTTGGTTATCAGTCTCCACCTCTCCCCCAAAATAACAGCCCAAATAATAATCCCGGGGGAGGGCGAGGAGGAGATTCACAGAGTGTTGGGCCCTTCTCAATCGTGAAGGGGGGAGGCTCACCATCACTCAAACAAATCCCCTCTCCCTTCAAGCCACATGGGCCCTGGTGATGACGAGAGTGTTGTCAGTTTAATCTGTTAGATGCAGGACTTTGGATTCTAATAAACCGATGCTATATTTAACCTGTGAAAAATTCAAGAGTGGAAATCTGGGCTTCAGGATGCAGAGATGCAGAAGATACAGTAGGGAGAGGGTGATCCTTTGTCTCCTGAGGCAGGTTCTAGGACAGTGGCAGGTACCCGGGTGGAATATATGCTCCCGTTGGCTTCCTCTATGAAGAACCTAGTGAGAGAGCCACGGGCTGGCCGTGCTGGAAGCAGAGTGGGGCAGACCCTGGGCCCAGAGGGGGAAAAAAATTCTTCTGAGGCTGTCCCCTACCTGTGTGCCCAAGTCACAAGGCTGGAGTAGAGCCCCAGTGTCACTATCTGCCAGAATTCCATTTTAAACTCCAGCAGAGTTCTTTCTGAAACCAGAGACAGAGACACAGAGACAGACAGAGAGAGACACAGAAAGAGAGAGACACACGGAGAGATTACTAAGAGAAGACGGAGTAGACGGCACATTTGGACTTGTCTTGACAAAAAGGGGTGGGGAGCCGAGGGAAAGCCTGTAGGCGTGTTGCCGAACATTTTTGAAAGGGCTTAATTTAAATTTTTAATAAAAGAGTATCTTTTTTCCCCCCTTTCAAGTTGAGGTGTTTTATGTATTACATGGATGTATCACATTCCTCATTTGTATAATTCTAGGTTAGGAGCTCCGATTCTGCCTAACTGCAAGGCTAGGTTGAATATCGTAATAAAGGTATTTTACAGTTTTACATGATGTTCTCAGCATTTTGTTGGAGTGATTTGCCAGGGCCAATAAAAGCGTGTGATTATCATATAAATGCTTCCTTCCTACACATCTCCCCCTCTTCCCCCCCGCCACCCCACGGGTGGGTTCAGTCTCTTCCTGGTACCTCCACAATCTGGTTATCTCCGGCTGCTTTAACTTGAGAAGCACAGGTGGCCCCAAGCTCTGAACGCCCGGCTCCTCTCTGCTTTCCGATCCCGGAAAACCTGAAGTTACCAAGCATGGGCCACCATGTGCAAAATCTCTTCTCTAAAGACCTCCCGCTTCAGCCTGGAAACACTATGGGGCATCCAGAAGGGAGGCCAGACCCACCCCAGGACAGCTTCCCAGTGTGACTGGAATGAAGTGGAGATTTTATCGACACTCCTCGCCCACGGGGTTTCTAGCCTCATGGGCACCTCTGGTTTCTTTCCAGTTTTCGTTCCTGGGGGAAATGCTACGCAGGGCTCCTCACTTCCTCTCTAAACACCAAAGTTCACTGCAACTCCCCTGATTTACGCGCAGCCTCCAACTGCCAACACCTGGCAGACACAGCAACTGAGTCAGTCATAAACAGATCGCATACAATTTAATTTTAATGTGCTCGTTAGTCGTAGCACATCTCAGACATAATTGTGAACGCAACACAAAATTATAGCAAAAAGACAATTTTAATGCTGCCGTAGAAAAAAAGGGTTATATGAAGAATCACATCATGGTGTGCCATTGTCAACAACAAAACAGGGCACAAGAGTGAGTCACGGTGTCTGTGGTGTTTACATGCCAATATTTTATACATAGGTTCTCATATGGTGGCAGCTGTCAGTTATTTCTGCAAATTAACTGCCAGAAATGGAGAACAGAATGGCTTGGCGAGCTGGTAACCACGGGTTACCTTTCATAAGCCTCAAGATAAAACTGCAGTGTGGGATCTTGGGAGAATAATTAGGAAGAACAAAACAAAGTTACCGATTGAATTTAAAAAGAAGAAAGAAAGAAAAGAAAAAAAAGAAGAAAGAGAAAAAAGAAAAGCATCCCACATGATGAACTAGCAACCGAGAAGGCTCATAAATAAGTGGAAGAGCTTGTCCCACAGAACGCTTTATGACGTTTAAGCAAAAGATTACAGTACAAACATTTTAAAGGCTTTATCAATGTTCAGGAAATACAGTACAAGTTGGGTTGTTTTTGTTTTTTTTTAATCTTTTTTTTTTTCCTTTTCGAATAGATTTAACCCTTTGAGCACTGAGTTTACTTTGAGCATCCTTTAATTTCTAATAAATACCTTTAAGAACCATGTGCAAAATAGTTATGATGCCTGCCAGGGATGGATTTCCTGGCCTCAAAACAAATGATAATAGAACGCTAATAAATATGCATAATTTAAACATGAACCCTCTATCAATATAGATGTGCCGTACTGCGAAACAAACTTCACACCTTGCTTTGAGATAATGTTTCTGTATATTTTTATAAATGCTATCTGTGGTATTTTCTGTATAATTTACAATGTTTGCATGTAAAAAAAAAAAACAACATAAACCTTAAAAAAGAAAAGGAAATATACACTATACAGAGGCATGGCTTGTGCCCAGAGTATAGTAGGATACATAAAACACTTGTTATAAATGCAAGAAAGAAAGGGTCATTTAACCAGTCACATTTTCCCATAAGAGTTTGAAATCTATACAATATATACATCTATGTTTCAATGTGAAAATAATATTCTTTTAAATTTCAAGGCGTGTTATACCCCTGCAGACCTGCATAAATGGAGGTTCCTAATATTCCTTATAACTAAGCTGGTAAGGAGTTTAAAAACAGAGTTTCATACATTATTATTATTCATTATTATTTTGTTTTATTATTATCTCTTTTTTTAACCAAATTAATGCAAAAGTGCTTCGTAGTACTCAGAGGGCTAAAGATGAAAGGGTGAGAAATGCCAGCACACCCAAGTTTCATGGAAAAAGTGTGCCTGGTTTCGTTATAAATGCTTAATTAAACTGTCTGTTAATGCATGCAGCTTGAAGCATCGAGGAGATGCTCACAATTAAATCCCATTTACACAAAGTTCCAAACACTTAGCACTGCGTTTTAACCTTCGTTATTTTACCAGTAACAACAGCTGATTATATGCACCTCTCTATTAAACACTGTACAATTATACCAAACAGTCCAGCCCAGAACGATCCTCTGCAGTTAACATAAGAACATGTGCCAAGAACAAGACAGAGGGGCTTTAAGGTGCCTTCAGCATTTCCCTCCAGTCATTTCTACCCTGGAGCAAACGCTACTGCTTCTCCAGCTCAGAAACGAACAGAAGGTGGTCTTCTGGCGATTTCCCGTGTGTTTTGCTAAGGTGAAGTTTAACGGCATGTTTGCTCGCAAAGGTCCGATTGCAAAGCTTGCACTGGTAGGAGGTCCCTAGGTCCTCCTCCGGGGAGGATGTCACCAATTTTTCTGATGGTGACTTGGTTTGTGCTATTTGATTGTTAATCTGTTCGGTGGACAGTTTTGATAGGTCCCGTAGCCGGAAGCCCAGATGTGACTCTAGGTGGCTGATGTACGTGGAAGGAGTCCTGATTTGTGACGCACAGTCGTTACAAAAGAACACAGGGTGGCCAGTGTCCAAGTTTTTGAGGAACTTTGTTCCACCTGTCCTTCGAAGCTGGTATTTCACATTGGCCAGCCAATGGCTGATGGTGGTCATGGAGAGCCCAGTGAACCTCGAGATGTGCATGCGCTCCTGAGGGCTCAGATCTGACATGATGTACTTCCCTTCTGATGTCTGCCGGAGGCTGGCGGCAAACTGGGCCTGCAGGATCAGCAGGTGCTGAGGATTCCAGTTTGACTGGCGGCCTTTCCTCTTCTGCGCTGGAGTCGACTCCTCGGCCTCTTCCAGGGTGGCCCCGTCAATGTCAGACTTCTCCGAGATGCTGGAAGGAGTCGAGGATTTTGACGTGTGGCTCTCTGTCAAGTTCTTCAGCATATCGGAGATATCTGACAAGGCGTTCTCGCGCAGTGGCGAGTTTGACATGAACGATACCATGGCAGACGTCTTTGCCGTTGTCACCGTAGATGAGGAAGTTGCTGGAGATGTAGACGTGGGGGACAAAAGCCCTGAACCTAAAGAGCAACCTTTGTCGCTCTTTCCTTTTGTCAAGTCTATGGGCTGGTCGTTGTTGACGTGGTAGAAATAGCGGTCCAGATGCTCTGCCTTCTTGGCCTGGAGGGGTGGTGGGGTGGCCACAGCTGCCTTCTCAGCCAGGCTGTTGCTCATCTTGAAAAGCATGCTCATGGGGTCCAGCGCGGGCAGAGAGGGCTTGGCCGCCTTACCCAGGTGGATATTCATGACGGACTGCAGGGCGCTCAGGGGGTTCACAAAAGGCTGCTCCGGAGGGTGGTCCGTGATGATGGCCGTGCTGCCGCTGAGGCCTCCGCTCAGGGGCTTCACCGGCTCCTTGCCGTTCTCCACCGGCTCTGCAGGGGGGCTCACCTCCTTGCACCCATCTCGAGGTGGGCTGGGGCTGTTCTCCTGGCTCTTGAAGCCACCGTCGCTGGAGGCTTCCATCTTAACGGGCTCGCTCTGCTCGCTGCTGCACGGGGAGGGAGTGGCCCGCTTGGGAGGTGACAGCTTGCCTTCGGGCTCTTTCATTTTCTCCTCAACTTTGGCAACTTTCTCAGTGACTTTTTTCACCAGTTCCTCCATGGCGTGAAAGTTTGTCTTGGGCATGGGGGAGGTCTGGCTGCTGGGCGGAGAGACGAGGGTCTGGGTTTTCGTGGGAGACACGATTTCGCTGTTGCCAAACATGGGTTTCAGGGGTGTGCTCTTCCCTGAGGAACCCAAGGACAACTTCATCATGTTGGGGAGCTGGTAGGCGGCATGGATGCTGGGGTAGCCCCCCCAGCTGGGGGTGCCATTCTGAGCCTTGTTGATGGCGGACGTCACCGTGTTTTCAAGCGATTTGAGGATATCGAGTCCCCCTTTGGGGCTCTCTTCTAAGTCATTTTCAGTCAGATAGTGATACTTGGAAGAAATGTCGTACTTCTCCTCCTCCTCGCTGGTCTTCTCCTTCTCCTTGGATTTCTCGTCCATGATCACTTTCTCCTTGTCCACTTCCTTCTTGACCTCCACAGTCAGCTTCGGGGAGACACTCGCAGGGGTGTTGGAGGGAGATGTGAAGGTGGTGGCTGCCAGCGGAACAGACTGCACCTTCTCATCCAGCAAGGTGGTGATGGTGGGCGTGACAGGCGTCTCCATGATGGGCTTGCCCTTCTTCATGGCTGAGTTTGTGACCTTGATAAAGTGGCCAGTGACCATCATGTGGGCCGTGAGCTCCTGGAGTGTGTCGTGGGAGCTGCCGCACTCCATGCATTTGAGGATCTGAGACTTGCGGGCCTCAAAGTGCCACGCGTAGCTAGCCCCGTTCTGGTGGCCGTACCGGTTATTTGGCGTGATGTAAGGGTTGGAGTTCTTCTGCAGAGCATCGCTGGTATCAGACAGAGTGGCTTTGGGGGTCCCGCCCGTGGAGTCAGGGGAGCTAGGCAGCTCCAGCTCCAGAGAAGGTTTCTTTCGAGCAGCGGGGATGATTTTGGCTGCAACAGGTGTGACAGGTTCCTTGAGAGGCACTTTTTGGTAGTGTTTAGTTTTGATCATATGGACACTCAGGTCTTGGAGGGACTCAAAGGAGTGGCCACAGTACATGCACTTCAGCACCTTCTGAGCGTCCTCCTTCCCTTCCATTTCCAACAAAGACCGCTTGCGAGGCTTGGACCAGCGCTTGGGGTTGTTGTTGTCGGTCTCGTGGTTGTCATCGCGATAGTGGCCCGTCTCGTTCATGTGCACCGTCAGCTCCACCAGGGTGTCATAGGCGGCACTACAGTCTTTGCAGCGGAACTTGCTGGCCCCGGTGAAGATGGAGCCGTACAGCTTGCTGCTCTGGCGGTACAGCTGCACGGTGCTGAACAGGCTGGGCTCGGGCAGCATTCGGTTCTGGGATACCTGCTGCAGGGTCTTAGCCATGGCACTCTGGTGCCAGTCGAAGCTCCCGCTGCCACAGCTACTGCTGCTGCTGCTGCTACTGCTGCTGCTGCCACCGTTGTTCTCTGAGGAGGGCTGGTGCAGGTTCAGGTTGAGGTTGGACCAGTAGGAATTGGACAGGAAGTTGTTGTACACGGCCTTCATCTGCTCCAGGCTATCCGACACGGTCGTGTCCTCCAGGGGCACCTGGACCTCCTTGGTCTCCTCCTCATTCTTGATGGAACTACTTTCAAAGTCAGCCATCCGGTCACTGGTCTCACTGATGTGAGATTCGCTGTCCATTTCGTGGCTGGAAAACTCGGCGGCTGGTGAGTTTTGGTAGCTTGGGCAGGCCTTGCTGAGTTCCTTCTCCGGACACATGTACTTGGCTGAGGGTTCTCCATCGGCCGCTTGCTCCTCAGGCTCTATGTCATCCTCTACCAAGGCAGCTGCCTTTAACTCATCGGAAACATAGGCTGCCGTGATCACAGGTAAGAATGAGAGATGGGACGGGGAGAACAAATAGGAAGAGGGGAGAAAGAAAGAAAAAAAAGAGAACATTAGTAAGTAAGTGTGGACCATACCTAGAATACATTCTTGACTCCTGGGAAGGTGGCAAATGAGATGGGCGCATTTATTTGTAAAATTAAATAGTTAAAATGTGATGTTTCTTTGGAGCAAAAAAAAAAAAAAATCTGCTCTTCAAACATAATTTGCCACCTTATTCTTCTCAAGGGGCAACAGCTTGAAATTAAAACTAAATTTGAAATTAATGAAGCACATTCTGGAGGTGGCATTCACTTCTAAAGTAATAAATTACTTGTATCAACCTCAGAGACAGCAGTTCCTGTCTGTCAATTAATATGTCTTATGCTTCTCCTACCTCTAATGCATTTCTTAACAGACAGACTCACAATTTAAATTAAGCAAGCATTTTTTTTTACTCATTACATTTTTGAAGCTCAGTCTTTAATAAATATAAAGTACAAAAAAACATCAATAAGATTTTTACAAAGTAAAAAGAAAGTTTGTCAATTATAATAAATTAAAACCAGAGATTGTGGCTTTTTCTCCTCTTCTTTTTCCTAGAAAAGTGGATCTTTAAAAAAAGAAGAAGAAGAAAAGAAAAGAAAAAGATCAGAGTGTCTTACCAGGAACAGGGTCTAAAGAGAAGCAGGGTGGGACAGAAGCTTGGGAATGGCTACCACCCAGCACTGGCCCTGTTTCCACATATACAGTCCCTTCTCCCCCCCCCCCCCCCCGCCCAGCACACACACACACAAAATCATGTGGAATTATATCAGAACAGGTTCAGGAAAATTGGTATGCAGAGCTCACTCCTGCTGTATAAATATATACAAGACCTGCTGGTGGACCTTACAAATGTCAAAGTGTTTGCTCTTTAGACTACTTTGTCAATATTTACTCAGCAGAGGCTCCGTGGGTATCCTACAGGGAATCTGTCTTTTTGGAGGCCTCATCCTGGGGATGGAAATCCAGCAGGCATTCCTGAGCAGGTGGACAGCAGAGCCCAGCAGCTGGGAGTTCTCGAAGAACCCCCAGCCCTGAGAGAGGCACAGGGGCCTAGGAACACCTGTGCGGATGGAACACTGTGATACAATATTTCCATTCTCTGGTTATGCTATACCTTGGTGGTCTTGTGTAAGCCATGGTTTGGCCAACCCTGCACGATCAACAGCTTTAAGCTAAGGAAGAAAGAGGATCTGTGGGTTCTCCCCCACCCTATGATGTACTAACGTGCATACGGGGGTGTGGCGCACACTTGTAATCCCAGCACCGGGAAGGTAGAGGCAGCAAGGTGGGTTTGGGACAGCCTGCTCTACATAGTGAGTTCCAGGCCATTAGCCGGGGCTACATGATGCAATCTCTACAAGTTGGTTTCAAAAGGCCAAGGGTAAGTACATGGAGTGGCAGGAATATGGCACTGGTAATTGCTAGGGTGATTAAAAAAAATTTTTTTTTTTTTAAGAAAAGGGAGGGATGTCTTGTTTGTAGAATTCAATAGCTGAGGAGATTTGCTCAGAAAAAAATTTTTTAAAAGGATTTGATTCTTTGAGAACCATACAGCTAACCCTGCCCCAACCTAAGAAGCCTCCTTCTTATAGCACCTCCAAATTTGCATTTGTTCTGAGAGGTTTATCTTGGATGACAGTGATCTTGGATGGGAACCATGTCCCAGCTTTGAGAAAGGAACACATCTCTTTATGTGCACCATGGGAAGCAAGAGACTTGAATGTGAGCCATAGGCTACCCTTTAGAAATGTCCAGAAGAGCTGGGCTTGGTGGCCTCCACCAGTCATCAATCCTAGCATTCAGGAGGCTGGGGCAATAGGATCTGTATCAAAAAGAAAACAGGAAAGAGAAATTGCCGGAAGTGTGCTGCTGTGGTGTGATGCCACTGTGTGTGGCACCGTGGTGAGCCTGGAGTCTGCGTGAAAGTTCAGGAGACCATCACAGAGTCTGAGGGAGACTGCCAACAGACACAGTGAACGCTGTCAACCATGAGTCACAACAGAGACAGGAAAGGGCAGTAACTGTCTCCCTCATGACATTCCCCACTTTGCGGAACATTCTAGAGATCTCACAGATGCCTCTAGAGACCTGAAGGCAGGTTGGCTGGAAGCAAGTGACCAGGTATCCCTAATTTGCCTGGAGTCTCCATAGTCCAGGGCAAACTGAAGAGGGCTGTTCCCACGGCACAGTGGAGGCCGGGGCACTGAGTGAGCCTGCAGCTAAAAAGGGTAGGCTGGGTCTTGGTCTCTGCAAACTCACTGGCTCCAAGTACTAAGGAGGGGTTCTCCTGCACACTTTGGATTGAGAAGGACACAACCTAAGGGGAAGCTGGGCCCCACAAAGACAGGGACAGATGCTGTCAAGATCTGAATGTGGAGTGCCCTTGATGAACTAACGTGTTTTCAAAACCTGGTCCTTTGCTAGTGCTGCTGTTTTAGGGAATGGGGTTTGGGTTAGGAGCCGAGACTATTACCAAGTCCACAAAATAGATTCCTGGGATCAGGTTTTGAAGGTGAAGATATGTTTTGGTTTCTGGCCTGAGCACTCTGTTTCCTGCCTGGCAAGATGTGACCAGACTCTTTCCATTCTTGAGACCATAATGAGATGAAAATCCACTGAAACAGGGAGCCAAGATAAATCCTTTCTCTCTTAAATTGCTTATGCTGGGAATTCTGTCCCAACACTGAAATCCAAGTTTTTGTCTCATGGATATGCACTTCAGAGCCACATTTTCAAGCCTGAACACCACACACTGACCCATTGCTTCTATAGCTTGCACAGGATTAACAATGGGAGAGGCATAAAGCCATGGAGACTAGTCAGTGCAAGACATCGGTGAACCAGAAGTCAACAGTAGACATGGGGTATCTCTTCATGGGGAGTAAATGAGCGACCATGCCAGGACCTGCCTGGCTCCTGTGCACTCCATGGATTTGTCCACAGCCTGGAATGCCACTTGAGGTCCCATTTACATACATTGTCATTGATGTGACCAGCTGCTACCTCAGCCTAGTCCCCAATACACCTAATACACTTTTTGAGACAGTCAACAGTACTGGAGTGCCATCTGATGACACTGTAGGCCTAATAACAAGAAGGATGTTAGTGTTGAAAAGAAAGCATGGCCAAACTCCCCAGTGGGAGCAAAATCTGGCCCTGAGGAAAATGAATAAGCACCCATGCCAGGAAAGTCTGGATTATTGAGAGATCTGGCCTCCCCCACACTCTAGCTCCAGCCTTGTCCAGGCTCCTGAGACTTCTTCTATGCATATTGGCACACTTTTGTGTCAGGAACCTTACTGCCTAGTAAAAAAACAAAAACGATAAGCAATGCATTCAGACCCAACAGTAGAAAGTATCCATAGACTAAGCTGAAGACTCGAACCATGGACTCTTGCTCCACATTATAATGGATGCCCAGGAATGGGCATTGCTCTGGGCTGTGCAATCACCACATTCCTCCTCCTAAGGATGTCACATGCTCTTGATCACTGATTTGAAAAGCTTGAGAGCAAAGTGTGATGGTACACACCTACAATCTCAGAACTCAAGAGATGAAAGGCTGGAGGACCAGATGTTCAAGATCTTCAGCAACATAACTAAGTTCAAGGTCAGTCTGTCCTATTTAGACCCTGCCTTAAACAAAGACACACACAAACTTAAGAGGAAAGTAAAAATAGGGCAGAGGAGTGACAGAGGGGATGGAGGGAAGGGAACACCCATTCACTCCACAAACACAGAAGCTGCTGTCCTAAGAGAAATGGCCTCTTTTCTTCTGGGCCTTAGTTTCCCTGTGTGTATAATACAGGGCACCAACACAGTGATCTATAAGGGACCCCTTCTCCATCTCCGTGTTTTATATCTTTTGTGAGAAAAAGAAGTGAGGTTTTAATCTGTTTTTTGTTGGTTTTTTTTTTTTTTTTTTTCTGGAACATTACTAAGCAGAGTCTTTATAAATACTATCTGAGGGCTTGGAGAGATAGGAGTTAAGAGTGAGTACCAGGTCTGAAGAGGACCTGAGTTCACTTCCCGGTACCCACAGCAGGCAACTCAGAACCACCTGTAACTCCAGCATCAGGGGATCCAGATGTCTCTGTTTTCTGTGGGCATCTACAGACACACATGCATGCACACACGTACACATAATTTTTAAAACCTCAAATCTTACGCTTGCTCTAGTCCAGTATTTCCTTTGTGTTGGAAATCATCAAACCCAGGTTCTTGCAGATTCAGGGGAGAAAATTCACTGTACTTCTTTAAGGAAAAAAAAATAAAAAAGGACTTTTTTTTTTTAACTGTGTATGAGTGTTTTGCCTACATGTATATCTATATACCACAAGCATGCCTGTGCTTGTGGAGGCCAGGAGAGGGCATTGGATCCACTGGAACTGGAGTTATGGGTGACTATGAGCTGAGAGTTGAATCTGAGTCCTCTAAAAGAACAGCCATTGCTCTTAATGGGGGAGCTAACTTTTTTTTTTGCAGCCCTTTCTTCCTTACTTTTTTAATTTTTATATTTTTAAAGTTAGAGTCTTGCTGTGTAGCCCAAGCTGCCTTCCACTTAGGATCCTCAGCCTCCTCAGTGTTGGAATTTCAGGCTTGTACCACTATGCCAAGCCTTCTTCTTTTATTCTTTGTATGAACTCACACTTGCCAAGTCTCTGGTTGCAGGGAAGAATTATCTTTAGATCCTGGGACAGTTACTGCCCTGGATATAGTAAGGCAGGCGAGGTCACTGGTGGCTTCAGTCACTGTGTGGGTCTGTAGGTTTTCATGCTGTTGCAGTCCCCAGAACCCAAGAGGAATGACAGCCTCTTTAAGAATGTCCTGCCTTTCTCTTGTATACATAGATGACTCTTCCATTGCTATTTGCTTTACGCCCATTCTTATCTGAATTCTTGCATCCTGGTCTGGTCTTGCTCACAGTAGGACAGCATTAGATACTCACTGTCCCATTTGGGAAGAGGTCAGCCTCAGGTCACTGCCAGATGCACGGACTAGTATTAACAGCCTGGTAACAGGACTGGATCTGCCTCTGTCCCTCCCATCCCAGTCTGGTGCAGACACCAGCAACCTCCCCACCCCCCACTTTCTTCAAACTAGTACAAACAGAAGCCACTGAGACTGTCACAAAACAGCGGACTGTTAAGTCACTTACCTGGGGGGAAATCTCAAGACTCCCCACTGGCTTCAGACAAAAGCCCCAAATCCTCAAAGTATACCCATGACCCTGACCCACCCTACTTAGCTTCTTCCAGCTCTTTGGGGCCTCTAGGATGCTGCAGGATCTCTCATTCCTAACCCCACCTCTGCTCATTGCTGCCTCCCAAGCTGGTCTAAGAGCTGTGGGGTGGAGAGTGAAGAGCCCTCATTTCTGGGGGGAAGAAAGAGCTATCTTTTGTACCTTTCGTTCCCACAGACATCACTGGCCTATAGCCAGGTGCTAGTTAAATGTCAGCCCCAGGTGGTCAGGAGCATGTCCACCCATCCCCAACTCTCCACCCCAGGTGTCTGCTACATGGCTCTAGTGTCCGGCCGGTCAGTTTTCTGTTACTTAAAGGAGGACAGGAGGATGAGGGGAGGAGAGAGGAAAGGAAGGGGCCGGGAGGAGAAAAAGTGGAGGGGAAGCTTCAAATAGGATGTGAAGTTAATTAATTAATTAAAAACAAACAAACCAAAAAATAGCCAAGGCAGGCTAATGTGATGAAAAAAGGAATGTACTCAGCTCATAGGTTTGGAAGCCTGTGATCTAAGCTGACCAATACTCTCTTTTCGAGGGCTCCATGACAAATAACAGACATCTATGTGGAGGGAGGAAAGGCCACATCTTAGAACATGACAGCAGAAGACCTCAGGGCCCACAGTGCTTGCTCTGAGCCTACTCCCACAAGGACTAATGCAATGTCCATGAGAACCACCTTAAGTTGATATGAGGGCAAACCTAAACCCCTCCCTCTAAGCCCACGTCTTAGAGGGCCCACATCTTCTCACATTGTCGCACAAAGGATCAAATGTCAAAACATGAGTCCATAAGGACCAAATGTCAAACTATAAATCTGTGGTGGACACTTTCAAGTCATTTGCCAACCATGGCTCAGGTCCATGGTGGTCACTCAACCTTTATCCACAGGAGGCAATAATGAACATTACAGTTGACTTCTTCTGACCTCCTCAACAGCCATCTAGAGCTGAGGTGGGTCCAGACTCAAGCTCATTCCAGGATGGAGATGAGCTAAGTTATGCTAAGTCCTTTCTGGATTTGCTCTCTGAGTGTGACTGACAAGGATGCATCATCGTGCCTGTCTGCCTCACAAATAAGACCGAACTCTGCTGCCAGCTCCAACAGAGGATGCAGCTGGACTGCGACAGGGAAGAAGCCTCCATCCCAAACACCCACTGCGGCACAAGAAACAAAAAAAAAAGTTAAGAGTGGGCAGAGACTTACAAGTGACGGGGAGACTCGGGGTTGGGTACCAGCATTTCATTTTTTTCCCCAAGTCACTTGGTCGAGACTCTCCATGAGCGTAGCCAAGCTGTCATGCCTGCTTCCTGACCTATATCCAACTCCCATTCTGTCCACTCCACAAGAAAAAACAGTGTGAAAAGACACAAGGCACCTGAGTGCAGGGTTAGACGGTGGGTTGAAGAGAGAGCCCAGCCAAGCAGAACCAAATGGGACACAGCTAAATGAACATCCCTGAGAAAGAGGCTTGCAGATGCAGCTTTTAAAATCCAATTACCCAACACTCCTGGAAGGGCAAGCCACAGAAGAAACAATGACCCCCAGCTTACTATGTGGACTGGGCAGGAGGGTCTCACATTCCTTGCCTCTGCTCTTTCCAAAGGTCATGGGAAGAGATGAACAATCTCCAGGGTTTGTTTTGTTTTAACAACCCGCCCCCCTGCCCCATTTTCAAATAATTACACTGAGCCATTTCTGACCCTGAGACCCGCATACTGGGTCTGGGTGCGAAGCAGCCCCCACAGTGAGTGTCTGCTGGAACGCAGAGCAGAATACTCCCAAAAGGACCCCACACCTTGCACTCCAGGACAGCCATGGGATGGGTGGATGGCTCTAAGGGCTGACCATAGCCATAAGAAGGGCATAAGACAGGAATCCTCTCAATGGTATTTATCATCTTTGGGTGAACTCCACCTCTAGGTAAAGAGGAAATGGATGATTTTGTACAAATATAAAGAGCAAGTGGAAGAACACTGGAATGTCTTTCTCGAGTAAGTGGAAATTACACCATCACACTGTTAGTGAGCTCTCCACAAGGTGAAAAGGCAACAGCTTGGGTCTGGGCACTCACTCAGGCCTTGGCAGCTGTGGGTAGATGGGTGGACAGGAGGAGGGGTATGGCTGGGAAGAGGCAGCAGCTGTACCATGTTCCTAGAAACCATTACAAGTTTCCCTGTATGTGTGAGCATATTTAGGCTGAACTAAAAGTTGTGAAGTTAGAACTCTAGGAACTTTACAGACTCTTTACAGACTTCACAGCACTCTTTACTTCACAGCACTTTACAGACTCTTCCCATGGGTCCTTACTAGAAAGAAGACCAAAGATCACGCTTCTTGGTTAAGTTTAGGTTACGTTTGCCACACATCATTGTCCAGGACTGGTGATAAGGATGCAAACGTAGGCCTCAAGGTTGGTGCCTTGAGAAGGTAGAGGTGGGAAGGAATCCTCAGAGATTTATCTATGCCAGCCTGAGTGAAGGAAGCATTGGGATAGCTAGTGAGGGCAGAGGAGGCTGCAGTGGCCTCGACAAACCTCTCCTCTACTGGGATCACGTTGGAGACATGGAACTGTCCAGAAGATGCCATAGACATGCCTAAAATTGGACAGCTTCTGGGCTCTCCAGGACTCAAACACATCAGAAGTCCGTGTCATGGATCGTGAATCAAACTTAAAGCCAATGTTAAAGGCTCCATGAGACTCTAAGTCCTCCCAATGATACAGAATGTGAGTGGACATGAAAAGATGCCAGCTTCGTCAGGAGCTATCTGAATCACTATGGACACCTTACGAAGACACCTCTCCCAAGCGCTCACATCAGAGCAGAGCTCCAGGAAATATGTGAGGGAAATGTTCAAGAGACTGGACCACCACAGAGAGGTGGGTGCCAGCATTTCTACACCTCATTTTCTTCTGTGAAACTATGCCAAGTCACAGCCGTGGAGGCCTGGCTCTCAAGTGCATTTTTTGCCCTAGGCTGGTCACGTGGCTGCTGTCTAGTCTCTGATGTGCAGATTTTTCATCATGAACAAGAGCAGGCAGAATACTGGCCAACATCATCTCCTGGGTCCTACCAAAGACTTCATGATGCCTGAAGCTAGACGCTTTTCCAAGCTAAAGGGCCTCCTCAAATGCAGGAGTACCAACCGCACAAGGGTTTGCTTTATGGGGAAGTATCCTGAACTAGCCTGGTCCTGGACTAGCTCTGGGTTCAGCATACTCCAGTAGAGCCTTGAATGGGACTCTCTCAAAGCCACCACTCAGGCCTTGCTGCCTGGCCAGGGAACCATACGGCCTTAAGATGGAGGCCATGAAGAAGAAAGGCAGAGAACAAAGAACAAGGAAGGAGGCCTCAACCCCACCCATGTTGTCCAGCCCCTGTCTGTGGGACTTCTAGGAAGGAGGGGACCCTAGCAATGGCCAAGCTCATCTCTACCCAACAGCAACACTGCTTGGTTAGTTAGTGTTTCAAGCAGCCACTTTGGACATCCAGACCGCATTGGCTGCCAGCGTCCCTTCAGTGCCCAGCTGCCAGTCAGGTATATCCTGAAAACTGAGTCCAGCTCTCTTGTTAGCACAAATCCTACTCTGAAGTCCTCTCCCTGTGTGTGGAGAAAGTAAGAGTTCAGTCTTCAAAAATTCCCACCTAAATCTAACCAGGAAAACCCAGATGGACAGATGTAGATTATGCAAGAACTTCTGCCTTGTAAAGACTGCATAGGTAAGTACCAGAGGCTGTGTGCCCTCTGGCTTATTTTCACATGGGGCTCTACTGCATAAGAGTGCTTCGTGATGACCCCTGAAGAATCACAGCATTTACAGTATCTGCTGTAGGCTGATTTGCGACTCAAGAACTCTCCTCAGATGTCCAGACAGCACACATCCAAGAGCTTTGGAAGAGTGAACAGGCTAGAGCTAGTATTCAGTGTTAGGTTGGCACTGGCCAAACACTGACCCCCATCCCCTACCCTGGCAACCCCAGGCCCTTGATACTCAGTGCAGAGGAATCTATGTCTGTTGACTGGGAGAGGCATCAAAGCATCAACAGTGACTGGGAATGAAGTTATAGGTGTGGCTCAGTGGTAGACCTGCCTAGAATCCCCCAGTGAGTACACTGGGGTGTGGTTCAGTTACCACTTTTTACTTAGGATTCATCAATAAGGGAAGAGTGGCATGGCTCACTGGTAGAGGGCTTGCTTGTCTCATATGCAGGGATCCCCAGCACTGGGGAAAATAGTGAAGAGATGGCAAAAAGAAAGAGAGAGGTAAAACAGAAGTGGGCCTGGCTCAACATGTCCTTGGTAACATTAAGGGAATGTTGGCCATTTGCCTGGTTACTATATATGCAACAGGGAGAGAGAAATAAATGGCTCTGGAGAAATGAGAGTTTTATGCTTGGAACCAAGGAGGTCACAGCTCAACAGAGATCACAAGTGCTCTCCATCCTTTCACCTGGAAACCCAGGGTCCCATAAAGACCTCTAGAAGGTGTTAAGTGTAATGGAAGTCACAGCCACTGGAGACAAAGGGAAGCTATCAGGAGGACCAGGGCTCTCGCAAGCATCGCCACTGCAGGTAGAGGGTCCCCAGAAAACAGAAAAACGCCAGTGTCTCAAGCCAGGCCTGAGGGAAGGGCATGGTCTGACTTTACAGGGAGGGGCACAGGGCTTAGTTAAAATGGAGAGGCCTTCTTCAGAAGGCTGGGCACACTGGGATGACAACCTCCCTTAGATTGATGGTTCTCCCTACCAGCAAGGTCAGGAATATTAATTTTGTACATGTTAATTTGATGTAATGTGCACCGTGAAGGCTCATTCCGTTGGGGACCACTGTGTTAACAGAGCAAGGCTGCTTCCAGGCCAAGAAAAGCAGAGCATTAGTTGATTGGCAGGGAAAGGCGCCATGTATAAGGCCACGTCACCCTAGCCCAGCCATGGTGACAGCTCTGCTCTGAAGACACTTCCCATGGGGGAGAATCCCCTGCTGCTCCAGAGATAGCATCCAGACCAGGAGCTGCTCCCAATGGTGTGACAGAATACAAGCGGCTAGTGCCTGAGTCCTCCAGAGCCATCTACCAGACCACAGAGATACCTACCTGCATGTCTCTGCTGCCTAAAGCATTTCCCACAACCTGGTCAGGGAATCAGCACAGGTGCCTAGCAACAGATGCATGGAGGAAGGAGATGTTGTAAATGTACAGGGTAGAGTGGTATTCAGCCACAAAGAAAGAAATTATGTCATTTTCAGAAAAGCATATGGAACCAGAGATCATTGTGTTAAGTGATATAAGCCAGACTCAGGAAGACAAACACTGCGTGCATTCTTTCAAATGTAGAGTCTAGATCATAAGAGAAGTCTAGATCAAAGAGAAGAGAAGAGAAGAGAAGAGAAGAGAAGAGAAGAGAAGAGAAGAGAGACAAGAATCTTCCACGTGCTTCTGCAAGGTGGTATGCCACTAGAGTCTGGACACCTGCCCCGTGCAAAGATCACCTCACATGGCAAAAGCAACTAACCACCTAGGACAAATATTTAGATAACGGACAGTGAGTAGACACCCAGCTTAGGGACCATCTGAGTGAGCTTTGTCCCTAGCTTCAGCCCATGCTCTACCAGGCCATCTAAGCAACACTGGTGTACCATGATGTCTGGCTCTCAAAGGTATCTGCATCCCTATTTCTGTGTCTCACAGTATCACTTTAATACACCAGATACTGCAGAGAAGGGTATGGGGAAGGGTGTGGTTGATGCGATTTGGTTAAACCTGGTGGCCATCGATGGCCTACCAACTTACATGGCTGCTGGTATCAGGATAAGCTGTAGTGAGAACAGAGAGACATGAAAGTTCCTGCCGGCCCTCCACACTGTGTCTTTCCGAGCTCAATGTAGTTTCAAGTGTTCTTCCCGCCTGGAGTAAGACCCACGCTGCAAACTCTCAGCTCTGGGTCTATATGCTTTCCCTTTCTTCTGCAAGTGAAGAGGTAAATCTGAACATATGGTCGAACCGGCTACTTTGGATAACTACACATAAAGGAAAATAATTCTCATCTTGGTGGAACAGAAGCAAGGTGGATTTTCACGGATGATTGCGCTTCTACCATGCAAAAACTGGTCAGTGCCAGTCAGGGCTCTGTGTCCCACACACCTGCAGCTGGTGTATGGGAGCCCGTGGAGACAAAAGTGCATCTTCTGGGGTAACTTGTGGTCTTCAATAAGGCAGCTTGACCACCTACACACTTGACAGTCTTAAATCTAAAGAAAAACAGAGCTGACAACTGAGCAATGGGTCGGGGAATTGGGTCCAGTCCTTGAAATTGGCATTTTCAAAGCAGTTATGTGTGCACAACTCAGTTCTCATTGGGACTCACAGGCTTTTCTCCCTAACATCTAAAGAGCTGTGTCTATAAAAACTAAAATAAAATAAAGGCAAATGGATGCCTTACACCAAGCAGGAGTTAAGATTTACATGGAAAAGATGACGATTGATTTACGAAACACATTTGTCTATTCACACCTTCACTTGCCCATTCATCCATCCCCCATTTATTCATTCATTGATGCATTCACCTGTCAATCATCTGCCTATTTATCATCTGTTTATTCTATTTTTCACCCATTCATCCATCCATCCACCCATTTGTCCAGCCACCCATCCAAACTGTAATGCACACAATTAAATATTGCAAATGCTTAGATCAGAGATGAGAACCTACTCACTTACTACTACTAAATGAATCGCAGCCTTCATTTCTTTCCATGAGAAAGATGACCTTTGTTGCCCAGGGTCATTAAAAGAGTCTACATACTAGCACAGGTGTCTTAGCTTGGCATTTCATATAATCAAGCTCCCTCTTACCTTTTAGAGTTTTTCTTTTTATTTTTTCTAGAGCTGGAACACAGGATCTTGTGCAAATGAGACAGGTGTTCTACCATTGAGCCATATCCCCAGACCCTTGCTCTAGGCTGGTGCTCAACCATAGAACCATCTACTCAGCTCCTCACTGGGGCATTCTAGGCAGATGCTGAGCTATGCACAATCATCTTCTAGTTTTTGTCCCCCACTGTCCCATTCCACAAACTCATGTCACACTCTTAATAATGTTCCTTTGCCTTGCCTTGACTTATGCTATTTCTTCTACTTTACATATAATGCTGGTCTTCTCATGTCCTCCTACCTGTCTAGCTGTCCTCGAAGATCCAGATCATTCCACAACCCTTGGGAAGACATTCTCCCATCTCTCTGAAAGGTGGCCTCCTTTAATCGAGGGGATGACACAATGGTGGGAAGCTTTCTAAACTCTAAACTCTAAATTCTAGCAAAATAAGGAATTATCATCATGCTTCCGGTGCATCCCTCTTGGTATTGGACTTCCACATAGTGTTACAGTACCAGGCCATGTGCATAAATTACATCTCTCCATATAAGAACTTCTTATGTCTCTGCTCTTCTTCTACCTGGTGGTCTAAGCACCCTTAGCGACTTCAGGTGGGTTTCAAATAGTTCCGTTGATGGTAATTAATTAAGGACTTATCATGAACCAAACCTCAAGCAGAAGTTTCTTCTAACTTCCTGGACAACTGTTGAATTTGGGTAGAGGATCCAGGAGCAACCCTGTCCTGCTGAAAATCTCTTCACAAGGCTCCACTCCCATTTTGCAGAGCAGAAAACCAAGACCACAATTGTATCTCAAGAGTCCTCATCCCACAACCAGAAGAAAACTCTAAAGAGAACGTGCTCACTACAACTCCAGAGGAGTTTAGTCCTGCTCTCTCTCCATCAAACCTAAGCATGGTATCTAACACTGAGCAAGGATTACACATCCCTGACCCAGCCCTCAGTCAGCCCTGGTCCAGTATTCAGCTAGCCTTCACTTAGCTATAACTGAGTCCTCAGCAGGCCCTTCCATGGTACTCAGCCGATTCTCAACCAGCCCTGGTCGAACCTGTATTAAACCAGTATTCAGACTCACGTAGAGTTTACCCTTTACTTAACTAGCACTTATAATATGTAGAAAGCACTAAGTAATAATATAGCACCCAGTAAGGACTACCCCTGACCTCACTTGTCACCCAGTCAACAGCACTCTCCTCATTCGGCATCCAGATACCCTCACACAGCCAGTCAGAACTCAATCAGCATGTATCCAGGCCTCACATGACTTATACAAATCATAATGAAATCTTTCTAGCTGGTTTAAAGAAACCAAAGGAAGGTTTCATAGTTACAAACCATTTGCAATTGTGATTGACATGTATATGCTAATAGATTCCAACCTCCTTTTTACTTAATAAATTGGATATCTCCAAACCAGTCTATATAAAAAAATAAAAATAAATTAAAAAAAAACACCCACTGGTTGGTGTATTACAGTATTTTTTTAAATATCCTGCCTCATAAACTTATATCAATGTTTATTTAGTATGAGTTCAGTGTTTCTTAACTCAGGTACCTTCCATAAAGTATGGAAGGATGGGGGAGAAGAAAGGAGGAGAGAAGATGAGGAAGAGGAGGAAGGGGAGAGAAGGATGGGGTGAAGAGAGAAGAGGAGGAAAAAAGGAGGGGGGAGGAGACAAATAACATAGGGTGGCAGCCTCGCTCACTGGAACATTCCTTCCTGCTGTAGCCTTTGCACAGAGGGTGTGGTGGCAGTATATATCAAGACTGGAAACATATGTACTCTGCTCCAGCTAGGAGTCTATAGCAGGGGAAAAGTTATGTATGGGCAAAAGAGGTCAGCCCTTTAAGTCTTTTTATCAGTATTTCTTAGACTGTCCCAAAAGTGGACAAACAAGCTCATAGCATGACATATGATATATCCATGGATACAACAATAAGACAGGATAAGGTGAAACAGTATTTGTGAAGACAGGAAAACAGAACCCTCCTTCGTAGCCGTGCAAGTACAACTTGTCTTAACCACTGCAGAAAGGTGGGGCATGGTCTAGAAAGTTGCACAGCCACGTACTCAGTCGCTCAGCAAGTTCGAGCCCAGAAGCAGCCCCAGCAGAAGCACAAACATCCAGCATGTAGCCCATGACATCCTTTGGAAAACTTCATCATAAGCTGGAAAATACGGGCTGGAGAGATGGCTCAGTGATTAAGAACACTGCCTGCTCTTCCAGAGGTCCTGAGTTCAATTCCCAGCAACCACATGGTGGCTCATAAGCTGTAAAACACTGAAAGGAACTAAATCAACAGTAAGAGAGGCACATCAGCATGACAGAATATTATGCAGCGGTGAAAAGAAAACTATCACAGGAAATACCACAGGAAATCCCAGAGGCTGGGGAGTTTGGCACCTGTGTAGAAGCCACTGATGAGAGGCTGCGTGTGTGAGCAAAGCATTTACCTAGAATTCTCCAGTGAGAGGCTAGGAGCTCGGCTAAGTGGTAGAGCAATTGTGTCGAATCCTCTCCAGTGAGGAGTTGGGGACATGGCTCAGTGGCATAGTCCTTGCCGAGAATCCATCAATGAGCTGCTGGGGCATGGATCAATGGCAGAATGCTTGCCTAGCATGTGCAAGACCCTGGGGCTCATCCCCAGCACTGCAGCAAAAGAAAAGCCCACAGACAATATTAAGTGAGGCTGCTGGACACAACAGAGAAGGCACCACTTAAATCCATTCGTGTAAATTTCAAATTTAGGCTGAACTAAGTTTTGGTGTCATAAGCCAAGAGTGTTGCTGCCCTTAAGAGAAAATAACCACAAAAAGGCAAAAGGACTCTGGACTGTCATGTGTGAGCCCTGGTAAAATGAATGCTTTCACCTGGGGAAAATTTATTGACCTACGCTAATGCACTGTCCTTTCAGTATGTTATAATGCAAATGAAATAAAGAAATGAAATTTACAAAGCAATATAATTCTTCAAGTGTTCACATAGGGAGAGCTCTCAGACACACTGTGGAAAATCAAAGAAGTCTATCATCTGGGGGAGCTCTGTGAAATGCGCCCCTGAAGAGGATCCCCAACCTGGATGTGAAGAGATCCGACAGCTTCGGGAGGGCATGTTCTGTTGAGAGGCAACTGGGGAATGAGGCTCTTGCCTGCCCTAGGTGGAGTGCTTCGAAGCCTGAGGAAAATCATAAAAGCAAACACACTTGTATTGTGCACCTGCTGCATGTCAGGCTCCAAAGGGGACCGTGTCCTACAGAGCCCACTGGAGGCCCTGCTCCCGTGCTCACAGGACACACAGTTCTATCTGGGGAGATGAGTTTCCTGTCCTGGGGCCTGGATGCAAAGTGCAGGTATCTGAGAAGCCACCTCTGCCAGAATGCCAGAATGTCCTATCCCCATCTATAGGCTGCCTCAGTTTCCCAGGGCTTCTGGCAGTCTGGGTGAAAATGGCACACACAAGGATAATGGACCGTAGGAAAAGAGGAAGCAAAAGGCGAACTTCACGCTTGAAGTGGAAACAAGAGGCAGGAACCACCATGTAACAGCAGTGGTTCCTAGCCTTCCTAATGCTATAACCCTTTCATGCAGCCCCTCCTATTGTGGTAACCCCCAGCCATGAAATTATTTTCATTGCTACTTCAAAGTAAATATGCTACAGTTGCAGATCGGAATGTTTAAGTATCTGTATTTTCCAGTGGTCTTAGGCAGGTCATGTGAAAGCATCATTCCACCTCAAAAGGATGCAAGACCCACAGATTGAGAAATGCTGATCTAAGAGGAAGGCTCCTGGGTGAACTCCAAACCATGCCTGGAGCATGAGGCTGCAGCCATGGGTGGAATCACATCCCCGCTGTGGGAGCCAGGGGGCCTCAGGGGGTCTCTGTTACTTCAGAGTCAGGTCCAAGACTGGGCTCTGTCAGGGAGCCACTGAAGTGAATCCCACCCCTCCAAAAGCCCAGGGTATTCACACAGCTGTACTGATGACCTGAGTGGCTCTCTGAAGAGACTTGGGGCCACACTGCCTGGCAAAGCAGGTGTCTGTGAGACAGGGGCAGGGATGGCCCCGTGAGATGTGTAGGGTGACCCCTGCAGGCGGACATTCTTAGTGGGAGGGGATTACTGAAGCTAAGTTAGGCCTCCCACCTGCCTCATTCCTTCCTCCTTAAGACCAACAGAAAGACCTGATAGGAGAGCAGCCTGTCCGTGACATCTGTCACCCCAGTGATCACCTGGATTGCTCTGACTGCTCTGGCTGGCTGGGCAGCACCTCCTCTCTCATTGCTCCCCATATCCCTCCCGAAAGGGCTCGCTTGGTCAGTGAAGCAGGCCCTCCCCAGTGGATGAGGGTCATTCTTCAGTTAAGGGTAGAGGAGAGAGGTTGCTCCCTGCTAGAACCCCAAACAGCTCTCAAGAAAGCCCCATGAAGGATGTTCTGATTCTAATTCAGAAATGTCACACACACACACACACAGGGGAAGAAGCAAACTAAACAAACCAGCAGCTGGCCACAAACCCCTACCCGCCACACCGTCCAACCCTGAAGCGCTGACAGCCCCAGAGATTCCTCTCCTAAAACAGGACCACTGCTCCGCAGAGACCGATTTCAGAAGGCATTTCCTTAAACAAGTCAGGACCATGACAGTGGCACTAAGAACAGAGCTGCATGGAGCGCCAATGGTGTCCTCAGTAACCTATCTTTGCCTGAGAGCACTCAGGGACCTTGGGGATCCCATATGTCCCTGTGTCTTCATGCTTCCTGTACTTACAGAATGTCACTCTGGGCCTTTGCTCCTGTGGCTCAAAAGCATTTACCTTTGGGAACCCAGCAAGTGTCCTGTTTGCTGGGCACTTTGCTGTCCCCTCAGGCCTTGCCTGTCACTGTCACTTACACATATACAAGGCCCTTTCAGGATTTTGCAGCTGGAAATTGTAGATTCCTGTCATTGTCTCATTAGCCTCTGGTCCAGGCAGGGCCATGAACATGCTAACAACTGCTTGTTAAATCTCTGAATTCAATTACACTCTTCATTGAAAAGATGTCTTTAATCCTGGGAGGCAGAGGCAGGCCTCTGTGAGTTCTAGGCCAGGTAAAGCTACCCTGTCAAAAGAGAGAGAGAAAGAAATAAAGGAAGAAAGAAGAAAACATTGCATGAGTTAGATGTGGTGCCACACACCTGTAAAGCCAGCACTTGGGAAACTTGAGGCAGGGGGATCAGGACTTTGAAGCCACTCTGAGCTATAGAGAAAGACCCTGTCTCAAGAAAATGAAGCAAAATGGAGAAGCTGTTGTCAACAGAGAAGGCAGACTTCATGCTTGTAACTCATTACTTTTGTGCTTAGTTTATCTGAGGCACTCTGCACCCAGTAGCATTTCCAGAGAGTTAAAACCCAGGAGCCCACGAGACCAGTGAATAAAAGCACTTGCTCCACAGGCTTGAGGGTGTGAGTTTGATGTCTGGGACCCATGTAAAGACGGAAAGAAAGAACTTCTCCCACAGTTCCTCTGACCACCACACACATGCTGTGGCATGCATGCACGAACCCCCATGCATTATTGACCACATGTAACTAAAGCTACAAAACTAAAAAGAATAGGAAACCCCAGAACCAAATTTCCAGGACGTGGAGATCCCATTTGTGTACATCTATTTCAGCTGAGAAAGCCACCAGCCTGTGTGGGCAAGCTGAGTAACTGCCTATGGTAACTCTGTGCATGACCCAGTTTAGCTAAACAGCAAACAAGTGGCAATCCAGACAGCATGAAGCAAAACCCCACTGCAAGAAAGGGAAGATTGACTGAGAGATACAGATCAGAGCTGTCGTAGGAAAACACACGCCTATAATACCAGCATGTGCTGAACCAGAAGTTTGAACCCTGGTCTATGAACATCTAACAAGGTAGCCTCAAATAAATAAAAGTACCGAGCTCAGTGAGTATGAGTAACTGCTATGCAAGCGATTACAGGACCCAAGTTCAAATCCCCGCTCCCATGTAAAAGCTGAGCACTACTGTGCACGCCTGTAACCCCAGTGTTGAGTGGGCAGAGACAGACAATATCCAGGGAGAATGCTAGCCAGCCGCTCCAACCAAAACTTCAAGACCCTATCTCAAGAAAATAAAGTGGAGAGTCACCAAGGAAGCCACCTGAGATCTTTCTCTGGCCATTGCATGTATTTGCATGAGCACATGTAAATGAGCACATGCATAAATGCCCAGGATACATACAACACAGGAAAAGATTGTGGCATGAGGGACAGAACATGGCTCAGCACTTTCCCAACTGTGCCATACTGTGTAACTTCTCAGTTTCATGTGGCAAGCAGCTAGCCTGGGGTTGCAGCACATACCTGTAACCTCAGCACTCAGGAAGGTGACAAAGAGGAATGTCTAGTTCTAGACCAGCCTGGGCTAATGGTGACCCTCTACCTCAGAGGAGACAAAAAAAAAAAAAAAAAAAAAAACAAGAAAGTTAGAAAGAAGATATGAGATATGAGGGAAGAACCCCTAATTCTTTAAGGGAGTCACACAGTTACCGCCTCAGACCAGACTGGGCAAACTAGAGTGACATCTTGGAAGACTGTAGAGACACAAAACATGCAATGCAGTATTCACAGCACATGCCTCACAGTGGAGTGACTAGAGCTCTCTTGAGGGTCCCAGTCACAGAAGCCAGGCTCTTCTCTTGGTCATAGGGAAATCGTCTAATCTACAAACACAAATGCAAGGGCTGCCGCCAGGGTCACTAGAGCCTAGAATCCCATGACCACCACCTGTAACATCAAGTCCACTGGGTGCAGAAAAAGAAGACAGGAATATTGGTAGTGTCGCCACCACCAGGAATGAGGACACCTGTGCTCACAGGACCCTTTGTGCATACAGGGTATAGCCTAAAAACTGGATTTGTAGAGTCCAGCTGCAAAGAGTCACAGGGTAGGGACTATGGGTGTGGTTCAACCATAGAGCACCTTCCTAGGATCCTCCAGTGAGGGGCTGAGGTGTGGCTCAGTGGTAGAGCATCTGCCTAGAATCTCCCAGTGAGGGGCTGGGGTGTGGCTCAGTGGTAGAGCCCCTGCCTAGAATCTCCCAGTGAGGGGCTGGAGGTGTGGCTCAGTGGTAGAGCACTTGCCTAGAATCTCCCAGTGAGGGGCTAGGGTGTGGCTCAGTGGTAGAGTACTTGCCTAACCCACACAAAGCCCTGGTTCCATGCCAGCATTACAAATCAGACTAACAACTCTCCACCCAAACCAGAACAAAAAGTAAAGCAAAACTAAAGCTGAAAACAAATCACAGACCAACAGTGAAAACTATTTTGTGGGTTTCCCACCCGGGTATCACACCCACCCCACGCCACAGTCCATCTCTCAGGCTTTCTTCTTGCTGGCTGCAACAGTATGAACAGTTTATAGCTGCCACTATGAACACATAATGTCACACGAGCAAAGGCACTTGTCAAATGCCTTTCCCTTACAAGCACCCTCATCATGACCTGTGTTAATGAAGTTAATTGAATTTAAGATCAATAATGGTTAATTATTGCAATTTGACATTCAGAGATAAATGGCTTTAAGACAGAGAAGTGTGTGTGTATGAGAGAGAGAGAGAGAGAGAGAGACAGTGAGAGGAGAGTGTGTATATGTGAGTGCATGTGCGTGAGAGTGTTGTGTGAGAGGAGAGAGGAAGATTGTGAGAGAGAGGGGGGAGAGGAAGTGTGAGAGAGAGAAAGAGAGAGAATGCCTGTGTGTGAGAGAGAGACAGAGAGAAAGGAGAGAGGAAGAATGTGTAATTGTGTGTGAAAGAGAAAGAGAGAGTGTTGTGAGGGGGTGTGTGTGAGAGAGAAAGAGTGTGTGAATGTAAGTGAGAGAAAGAGAGAATGTGTGTGAGAATGTGAGAGAGGGAGGGAGGGAGCAATGAAGCGTATAGGTGCGTGAGAGAGAAAAAACGAGGTGTCTGTGTGTGTGTGCATGCGTGTGTGCGCTCTTCAAAGCAGGTGAACTCGTTACAAGCCTAAGAGGGATCCCACAAGCCTTCCATTGATTCCAGCACAATCTGATCGACTTCGCCCTCTGATGAATGTGGGCTTTTCAGAGCTACAACTAAATGTTCTACACAAGACTTCCCTAACCCTTGTCACCGGCCAGATCTATATATGCTGTACACCAGAAATCTATTGAGATAGATTAAAGACCAGCAGGAGAAACAGAGCCTCTTCAATAAAGGTGAGGGTTTATTATATTGACTGCTAATGTAAGTTAACTGTATGCAGTTATGGATGCTTATAGATCAGGGCAGTTTAATTTGGACCAGCTGGATATGATTATAATTGAACATGATTTTTTTTTATATCAGCAAAGATGGACTCAATTCAACATGTAGGGGGGAAAATATCCAAGTCAGAATGGTAGTGGCTACTAATTCCTTAGACGGTGAGTCACCACTGGGGCTGGCCACAGAACAGCTCACCTGGATATGTGCTGTGTTAGCCGTCAACACCAAGCTGCCAGCCCCGATCCTGCAGCTCACTAGATGCGAGTGTCTCATCCTGACTGAACTGAGAAGCCCCAAGGAGGTTACAGGAGCACACCTCTGTTGAAGGTGTCCCCAGAGCTACCCTCTGAGGAGGACGAACCACCCTGAATATAGGTAGAGCTAATCCCTAGGCTGGGCGGGCAGGTAGAGTAAGGTGGAGAGAAAGAAGCCAGTGAGTGTCAGAATCTCCCTTTCTGTGTGTCTTGGGTACCACAACTCTGCTCTCCCACGCTCTCCCTGCCATGATGGGCTAACAGCTCTGAAGACATGATCTTAAGTAGGCCTTTCCTCCCCTAATCATTTTGCTCAGGAGGTCCGTCCATCTCAGTCACACACAAAAACTACAACCAAGATTCTGAGGGTCCAGTGCCATGGTGGTCTGTAGTGGTCCCACCTGACATCCTGAGGGGCCGATGTCCTGGTGGTCTGTGGGAGTCCCAGCACCTGGCATCCCAAGGGGCCAATGCCCTAGTGGGCGATGGTAGCCCCACCAGTCCAGAGTCTGCCTCATCTGAGTTCATCTGAGTTAGTGAAAACGTGCCTTTCAGGAGAGACGTAGCCCTCAAATGGGCCATAATGGTACCCCTACACACCCCTGAACTAGTAAAATGACCATTTATAAGATTCGTAATGACAAAGTCAGTGTTGGCAGGGAGGCAAGTCCTACTGATTGTGGAGCGCTGACAATAAAAACGCGGCTGAGGAGTTCTGTCAAAATGTAAGATTATGCAAAAACACCGTGGAGAACACTGCTAATCATCTGCTTGTGTCAATTACTTGAAGGGTCTCTGACAGCATATTTACATTAAACACATTTCAGAAGCAAAATCCTTAATGCTATATTGGAATATTCTTCATTGCCATTAGCGGATCTTTAAAAATTGCTCCCCCACCCCAACCCTCTGCTACAGTGGGGAAGATAGAGAGACAAGGCAGGCTGGGCCACGCCTGTGAGGATAGACTGGATGAGGATGGAATTCCAGCTCACAGGCTGTGAAGGATGAGGCCAACTCACACATGAGGGCTTCCCTGTCACGGGCACTCTGAGAGCAGATGACACGATTCTCTCCCAAAACCCCTCAGCCAAATGAAAAGCAGGCTTTTCCTCTTGGCCAGTGGTCACTCTCTCATGGTCACTGTCACTTTCCCTAACAAGGCAAATGATGAGCATGGAGTGGCGGTTACTGGAACTGAGTCAAAGACAAGAGAGCAAGAGAGCAAGGCAACTGACTCCTCTCTTCCCAGATATTCAGGATGCTGTGGCAGGAGGATGGCAAGTTGAAGCCTGGGCTACACAGTGAGTACTTGCTGGGCTGTGCATGATGCCTCCTCTGCAGGCCATCTTATTCATACAGAGAGCATGAAAATAAAACAAAATGAGTGGCTTACGCAGGAGGTGGTCTGGCTGGGCGAGGCATAAGGCAATGGCCTGGCCTTGGCCTTGTTCTGGATGGGGTGGGGGAAAGCACCTCATGGCTCATGAACAGAGCCTCCCTCCAACCCATGTGCAACGGAGGATGTGGTCAGAAAACCCAAGGACCCTGGGAAAACACACCTGAATCCCCTCAGAAGTCACGCCAGCCTGATGGCCACAATGGCTACGTGACAGCCACAGCCACAGCCACACAAGTGCATTCTAAGTACTTTCCTGAACGCTCTTTGCTCTTCGGTTGGCTGCCTCCTGTCCCTTTCTTATGCCCTGAGGTCGGCTGGGTCAATCCCCCTGATTTGTTGCGTCCCACTCAGACACACCGGATTAAGTGGGAAGCCACAGGCTGAACTTAAGTGACTAGGGCTCTCTCTCCCATTCCACGCCGAGGCTGTCTGAGCCCCAATGATTTATTTTGCTGCCTTCAGAGATCCCATCCCACAAGCAAGAGGTGACATCCCCTCCCCCTTGGTTTTGTAATGTTTTGTTTGCCATGTTGAGGACAGGAGCCAGGGTTTTGGCAGATTCTAGGCAAAGGCTCTGTGACTGGGCCGCAGCTCCCGCACCTTTCAAGTCTACCTTGAGACAAGGTCTCACTGAACAGCCCAGGAGGGCCTTCTACTTGGGATCCCTCTGCTGTGGTCTGCTGCATAGCCCTCATGGCAGACCTACTCCACCAGACTCAGGAATCCGATGCCGGTTTTGTTACAAGTGAAACAGCAACGGGTCCAGTCATTCTACAGAAATCTGGCATGCCCCAAATCTACCAAACAAAGACTCCATGCCACAGCAGCCGAGATATTCATTTAGGGTTAACAGCTCACAGGGCAGCTGGGATTGGGGATTGCTCAAAATGCAGAATAATGGACCTGATGCCCACATTATCCAGAGGCTGACGTCAGGAACATCCCCGCCCTTTGTGACTGTACCCTAGAATGTAAGGTAGAAGACAGACACAAGACTCCAGGTCACACCTGAACTACTAAGAAATGCATGGGGCTGGCCACATACCAGTTATCCCAGTATTCAGAAGGATTAAGAGTTTAAGACTAGCCTGAGTTTCATAGAGAGACTTTATTTTAAAAAAAAAATCCAGAATTAAATAACAGAATAAAACAAAGAAGTACATAGGACAAAGAAAACAAAAAATGATACACACCATTCACAAACAGCCTATCCAAGGGATTCAACATTTGACATTATTTTAGAAATTGGGACATATTATTTATACAGAAATCTTTGTGTTTCATGAAGTAAGAGCCATGCTATCCTCACTCTCAAGAAATATCTCTAATTAACCTTTAAGGGATACTATATGAGTGTTTACTTTTACCTGAAAACACCACACCACACCACACACACACACACACACACACACACACATACACACACACACCAGAGAGAGAGAGAGAGAGAAAGCTGTCCAGACATATCTGAGGGACAGGTTATAGGACCCACGCATGGAGGATCCCAGAATCCAGAGACACTTGGGTTTCCTCACACAGCTTGCTGCTGTGCTTCCCTAAGACCCCACAGCCCTCCCAGGAACTTAAATTGTCTCTGGGTCACCGTCAGTGCCTAACATGGTAGAAATGCTCTGTGCACTGCCTCTGTTTGGTTTGGTTTGTTCCTAGAATAGTGGCAAAAAAATAAAAAGTCCACCATGGCCATCTTCTCTGCTTTCTGTTTTGTTTTCAGTTGTTTGTAGTTTTTAAGGAGCTCAGGCTGGCCTGAAACTCCAGATCCCCCTTCATCAGTCTCCAATCAGCGCTGGGATTACAGGTGTGTAAACCGCTATGCCTGGGTCCTGATACATTTAATTCTGAGATTTTTTTTTTTTTTACCTATGGCTAATTGAAGCTGCAGGTGCCATACTCATTAATCCAAAAGGTTAACTATATAAACACACACACATACACACAAACACACACACACACACACACACACACACACACTTTTCCAGCTGGGTGCTCACACAGTTGCTGCATCTACCCCAAGCTAAGTGTCCTTGTTCAAACTGAGACCTCTGTTGAAGACACCACAGGTTATCATAAGAGCATCAAAAGCCAAAAGCCATTGTTTGACATGGTCCAAATCTGTTCATTTCTCAGTAGACAGTAATAAGAAGTTATGAGGCTGCAATTCAGAGCACTGACTGCTCCTGAAGAAGACCTGGATTTGATTGCCATCACCCATTCGGTGGCTCACCATCACCTAGGCCTTTATCACCTTCTCTGGATTCTGCAGGCACTGTACACATGTGGTGCACAGGCATACATATAAGCAAACACTCATACACATAAAATAAAAATAAATCCTAACAAAATGATGTTATAGGCAAACACTGTGGCTTGAGTTCATTTTGGTTTTTAAATATATGTATTACGTATAAATACACATTAAAAATCTATATACATTAACAGAAACACACACCTACTCACAAAACACAAATGAAACTCTATGTGCATCTGTTACCCTAAAAGTTATTCTTCAAGTACATTATAACACGATTACAAACAAACACAAGTGAATATACTAGACAAGTCAGTCAAACTCAGGTGTGACAACATACATCTACAACTCCAGCACTCCAGACACTAAGGCAAAAGGAGGATGGGGAGTTTTAAGCAAACCTGTTCTGCCTAGGAAGACCCCGACTCAAAATCAAAACAAGAAGAGAAGCAAGTCATGGCAAGGAGTCGGGGCAGCGGCAGGGGGTGTGTGTTGAATCACCCCACTCCTGATACTTAAACATCCACTTCAACAAAGCATCCCTCTGTGGCTGCTGAGATGCAAAACCTGTACTCTGCACACGGACCCTTATCCACATGCTGAGGGCATGCCGTAACCTGCACCCCGGTATTGGTCACACTGCAACCCAGGGGGAAGCCAGACCCTTCTTCTATCTGACAGCCTGGTATACCAATTTGCCCACGCAGGAGTCAATATTGGTTGTGTCCAGAGCTGAGACATCAAGAGCAAGATCCTGTTCATAGAGGCATGAGCAGGGGAACTTGGGATCTAATCAACACCCTGGCCTTTACCTCTTAAAGCTACCTGGGGGCCTGTTATCAGTGCATTTGGGGAGGACCCCCTATCTTCTGGGTGCCAGCTCTCCTACTCTCCTCTTTCCTTCTTACTCAGCAAGGTCTGCAAGCTCAATACTGGATGTGAGGCCTCCCAAAGGGGTTGACTAGAGCCCTCTGGTTCAATTGTGATAGGCCTTGGTTTTGGCCTACACCGGCAAAAACAAATGGAGTTCAGAGCGATGTGTATTTTTTTTCCTGAGGACCCCTGGGGGATTCACAGTAGAAGGATTACAACAACATGAGTGGATTCTTCCTAGAGACAGGAGATATTTAAGGAGTTTTTACCCCTCAACCCACACACCCATGCATGCTTTCTCTGCAAGGACCTCCCAGGGTGCATAGTTTAATACACACATTTTACAGCTGGCTTCTTCTCCAGGAAACTGGCTTATTGGGACACAGCTGACTATGCAGGGCCGGGACCTAAACCGGCTATCTGGCTTTAATTTCACAACACACATCTCTCCCCTTCCACCTTCCTAGCGGGTCTCCACCTTCCGAGCTCTGCAGCTGTTTACAGACAGAATGACCCCTCCTCCCTACAAACCGTCAAACTGGGACAATCACAAAAAAAAAAAAATTAATCTCGAGTTTTTGAAATATCAAAACCTTAGAACGTATAATTAAATTAATCACCATAAATTACTTTTTAGCACTGAGAGTTGGATTTATAATATCATTTTCAAACCTCTCTGCGAGATTTAAATATTTTATAGCATATGGAGTTAGAGGGAAATGTGTCTAAGGGCTTAAATATCGCCACAGAGCAACCGACTTTGACAAAAACCGTAGCACAACTGTTTCGAAGGTAGTTTGTAAAAATTATTTATTTCCATACCAGTTAATTATGATGGGAGTCTTTGTTGAATGCACAAGCATTAAAAAAGTGCTGATATTTTATGCATCTTTAACTGGAGCGAGATTCCCTGCAGCGCACTGGTAACTCCTTGACATTTAGCATTCACTCACAGCAACTGTAATAAGGGGTTTGATTGCTTCCTTTGCAGATGCAGTAATTTAATAACTGTGATCAGTTGCATAAATTTACTATACAACCATCTTAAGTTAGCCACATTAAAATTAAGCAAAATTGTAATCTGTTGACAGATTATCGCTACTGAACAATTGCACTGAAAGTGTTTTAGATTAGCAAGTGGCACGGGCATTTGTGTTTTATAAGCTTGTAAAAAAAAAATACAGCAGCTTCCTCCCCTCTGCACCCAGATCTCCAGTCATCCCCTCCCCAGCCCAACACACATCTCACAACTGGATCCTTGCACGGAATTCCAGGCTTCCCGTTCAATCCTCTGAACTCTGGATCCGGATATTTGAAATGTTTTATATGGTGAATTCCGCCCTACTGGAAAGAAAAACAAATAAGAAGCAATGTGTCGCTTGCTTTCTTCTTTCCTCCTTCTCTGCAATCAGTAATCTCCTTTATGCAACTTTCCAATCGGCGCCTCTGAAGGGCCAGGCAACCTCTGAGCATGGGCTGTCTAGGAATAAAATGAGCGATTTTGTACCTTGCTGGAGAAAGAGCAAGTGCCCTAAGTGCCCTAAGAGTGAGCCCCTACAGCGGACATTAATGGAGACCACACAGACTCCTTTTCCTTAGTTGCTAAAGATCCCCTCACTTAGGGTGTCGGTCTTTCCACTCAGGTTGACCAAGTTGATTTTGCCTCCAGCACAGTGGAAAAGCACAGGGCACCCAGAGACCCACATTCCCGCTCTGCACCCCTCTGGCTGACTTTTCAGAGCAATGTTTAGCCAAGCAGGGAAGTCAGAATAACTGTTTCTGATACTTCGCAGCAAATATCTTTAACCATCTGTTTACACTTGCCAAATATGCCTTCAAGTTTCCAATTTTATCAGTATATAAAAAGAATATCTGTTTTTAAAAAAAATTGTAAATATCTTGTGATGTATCTTTACATAATTCAAGAGAAATTTAAAAATTTTTTTCACAGAAAGCCAGCATGATCCCAGATTTGTTTAAACTTTCATTTACATAGAGGCTTGGGGTGGAAGCCACAAAATGGGGGTAGGCACGGTTTTTCTGGAACGTCCAAATGTCAAAGGTGAGTGTCTTGCTTATACAATGACTGAAAAATGGGGGTGGCCTCCTTCCTGGGGTAGCCACACAGATGTAGCCTGTCATATCAGAAGGCGTGGGGGTGGGGGTGGGGTTCCCTTCCACACAGGTGGCATGCCAAGGCTGGGCGGAAAGCTTCCTTGGGAGCAAAGACCACTGCTGAGCTTGACAAATTGGATGGGACTTCACTACCAAATTCCCTGCCAAGAGGCCTAACAGTCAAGTGTCTGTCTTCTTCTCATCACCTCGGAGTGATGCTCTGACTTTGACACAGTGTCTCCGTGGCTTAAAGACGGAGTTGATGCAAAGTGATCGAGAAACCCAAGGTCTGAATAACTTTCACAAGCCAAGCAAAAGCACCTTCCACCATAGGCTCTTTCATATCAAGCGGGAATGCGTTGTGTGCACGTATGCTTGTTGTGTGTGCGCACATGCATGGGTTTATAAGTGCATGTAACCGCGTCCTCATTAAAAGCAGAGAACCTGGATTTCAGCAGCTGCCACCTTTACCAGTGATTCCTTATAATAAAGGACAGATAGATACCCTCAGCTAGGTTTGTTTGCTTCTAATTATAACTAATTGCACTTCTAAATATGTTCTTTAGGGTTAACCACGTGTAGAAAAACAGGTAGAAAAGAAAGAGAAATGCACCGGTATTATTAAAAGAAAGAGAAACACACTAATTAGCTGAGTGGTATACTCATTGCAATGTTTAATAATATTTTTTAACATCCCAGCATACGCTGCAGAATAAAAAATTACCCACAGCACCACCTGTGCATTCCCTGGGACACAGGATTTAGACTTCTCCCATGCAGTCCTGGAGTCCTCCTTTCTAAATATTGCTTTGATATTTCTTGGTATTCCACCCTGTCCCACCCCCGCAGATTAGAAGCCAAAAACATGATAGTAAATTTTTGTTCCCCATCAAAGCCTTTTAAATAACATCTCCACAAAGCTCAATTTAATTACATAACTCAAGTGCTTGAGGAAAATAAAAAAAAAAAAAAATCACATCTATTCCTATCTTTTTGGAAGCTGCCTCCACCCGGTTCTGTATGTACAGAACGTATGAACTGCGTGTGAGGTGCCAAGGGCCGCCCTGCTCCCCAAATCTGGGTGGGATAGGATGCCATCGTCCCCTGGATCCTCTCCATCTGCTCAGACTTCCCCTCTTACTATATTCAGCGAAGGTTCTGGGCTGTGCTCGGTCTGTGATGGAGCCAACTGCACATGGCTGGGCAGATGAGATGCTGAAGAGACACTGGGTGTGTGGAGGGCCTGGGGCTGGGCCTAGAAGCCCTGGTCCACCCTCTCACCCAGGCTGAGGGAAGAGCTGGGGTTGCCAATCTATTGGGATCTGACAGTTAAAACGAGATAACACATGGCCAAGGCCAAGATGCTGCTCAGGCCTCCTGGCCTGGCCTCCCGCAAACTCTACTTTGGACGGTGGGTCAGTCGTATACAAACAAAGCCTTAACAGAAATGTTACCAAGGAAATAATAGCCATTTCCAATGATAATACACAATTTTAGCACTGGCGCTTGGCTGATTTAGGTGTTCGGCCAATGTGTCAAGCAGGCTGCCTTCCTGAGGCGGGCTTTAATGGGTAACTGGCAGGCTCTGGCAGCCTTATTTCTGCTGTAGATTTGGTCTGTCATTGAGTATCCAATACTTGCCATTCATCTTTGATCTCTTTGGACAGGCCTGATCAAAAGATGTCATTTGACCTGCTACACTTGGCAGAAACTTGTATGACTCTCATAAAGGGGCCACCCCAGCTATAAATAAAATGACATTATTATTTTTCTGTCCTATCATGTAGAAGAGACAATTATGATAATGTAGTGTCTGTCATCGGGAGCCCAGCAAATTGCTAGCTCTCACGCAACTGTTTAGCTTTCTTATTTGTTTTTTGTCTGTTTTCCTCCATTTCAAGTTGAAAATAAAGCAGAATTGAAATCCCTAATACTCTGCCTCCCACTCCAATAGTCTCGGGGCTCCTTCCCATGGCAGTGACACGCAGGTGTGGCTAGCAGCTTGCATGTGTCAGCGGTGGGCTGCGGCTCTGTTGGCCAAGCTAGGCAACAATGGGATCCGGTCTGCCTGCCCTTCAGTTCAGTGTTTTAAAAAACAAACATCTGGAATTAGAACTGAGAGATGGGACTGCGGATGGGTAAAAATCACTGGCAGGTTTTATTGTGTTCCTAATCAGGACACAATGAGGAGAAAAATACACAACAGAAGGTTTACCCAAAAGGCATGATAAATGCAGCTAAGATTCGCTCCCTGGGGAGTCCCCAGCCTGAGTTACACTGGTCCAAGCATTTGTAACCTTTGCCAGGGTGGACTGACAAGGCATCGAGTCTTAGTCTGTTTCTGGAAATAAGAGGCTTGGGTACTGTGAGTCTGCCTCCTTCCACGAATAGGGCTCTGTGGACGCCCAGGATCAACAGCTAGAGACAACAAGCCTCTTGATGATGGTAGTAATCACTGCGTTCCTGTGAGGATCGGGGACAGGTATCCACCCACCGTGTGTCAGGAACCTGTCCTGCTGTACAGTCTCAGTCAGTGGTCTTTCCTCAGAAGAGTGATCAGAGAGAGCCGGAAATGGCAGAAAGAGGTGGCAAGATCCTGGTAGATAAGCACCAAATTCAAAATGTCCATTGATGGGGGGTGGGGAAGAACCGAAGAAAGGGAGCTAGGCTGGAGTACTGTAATTAATGGTAGGGTGAGGACCACTTCAGAACCTTCCTTCTGTGCAGAGCATAGCCACTGGGACAGGCCACCACCTGTCTGCCACCTTCTCTAAGGCTAAACCAAGGGTTTTCTCTTCCTTGAGCTGTGACTGTGGAGCTGTCCCCTCACAGGGCCTGCTCCTACTGCAGCTGCCTCTGGAACTTGGGCGAACGGGAGCATTGCAAGGCATGAATATACACACTGGGGGCTTTCTTGTCACCGTCTGAGCCACACCGCACACACAGGACCAGGACTCAGAGGTTCCTAAAGTAAAGTGCCGCTATTTGCCCATTCCGGTAACAAGATATGAGACCACCCAAAGAGAGCGAGTCTTGTGGGTGGGAAGTGACAGAACAGGAAGATGGGAGAAGCAGAGGGGCAGATTCTGATTTTGTCTGCTCAAGGAAGGTCTCTAGCTGGACAGAGACCCCTTGAGCCAACTCTGCAAGAACAGGAGCATGAGGTGTGCCAGAACGTAACTGAGACTCTCCTGCTTGCGTATGCAAGAATCATTATCTGCAAGAGCATATATCTCTGTGTTCTGGCATAGTGGAGGGGGTCAAGAAAGCTCTGGAGGCAGTATCCAAACTGGAATATGTAGGCAGGAAAATAAACAGTGGAGAAAACCCAGCATTCCTTTAGTGATCCAAGCCTGATTTCTGTCTCAAAACATCAGATAATGTGGCCCAAAAAAGAAAAGACAACTCTCAAGACTGACACCAGTGGCATATTGTTTCTTTAGAGGCAGGGCACCCCCACTTTCAGGAAGCCACCTCAGTTTCCTTCACCTCCTTGGACAAGTAACCTATCATTTTGTTTTTGGTGTCACACTAACACCAGGGACAAGCATCCAGAGAAGTTGGCAAACACCTCCTGCATGGATGAACGCAGAGACTTACAAGACTTACACTCTGGGCCAGAAGGGCAAGAAACAGAAAAGGCAGGACTGGATGCTGGTTTTTTGTTTGTTTGTTTGTTTGTTTGTTTGGGTTTTTTTTTTTTTTTTTGGTCCACATGGCATGATGCCAAGTGTCATCTCAGGCCTGGATTCACGGTCTTCTCTATCTGAGTACCTCTGGGACTTGGGCAAGTGACCACGTCTGTCTGAGCTCCTGATCTTGACAGCTCCAGGCATTCTCCTTCTGAGAACTGTTCGTGGAATTATGCACACGGAGCACTTAGCACAAAACCTAGCACTGGGCAGACGTTCAATAAAGAGAAGTTATTTCTGGTTATAGAAATGATGTTTCATCTGCAAGGATGATCCCTACGGTGACAAGGGCAGGATCTCCATGGTGACAGGAGCGGTCCCCCACCAGGCCCACCCATGCAGCTGGCAGAATCCTCACACACTCAGGAAGCTCTTGCCAATGCACACAGCTGACTCTTGAGTCGGGGAGGACAGTTCACCTCCACAAGGTGGCAGCCCGACTGGGGAGCTTCCATCATCCCAAACCCAATCCCAGGTCAAGAACTCCACCAGTTAGAAAGCCGGTCAGACTCTAGGCTAAGCACAGATATTTTGGTTACACACCAGATAAGCCTCAAGCAGGATGGACTAGGGGCAGGGATAATGGTGAATAGACACTAATCTGCCTGACACTCTGGTTGTGAATTTATATATGAGCTCATGTTACTGTAGCAGAAGCACCTAAGCGGCAGGAGAAAATACAAAGAAGAGAAAACAATGGGTATCAAAATCCTGTAGAGCCCCGCTGGGCAGCTTCTCTTTACCAAGAGTGAGAAGCAAGATAAGGGATTATGGTCTGTGACTAGACAAGTCCGTCTCTTAAGGGAAGAGAAGTCTTGGTTCCACACTGGGGACTTTCTTGTCATCTTCTGAGCCACACCGCACAGCACACACAGGACCAGGGCTCAGGGGTTCCTAAAGTAAAGTGCCGCTATTTGCCCATTACCCTTCATCCATGGGGCAGAAAACAGAGGACAAAAGGTTTAGGGGGATTTGGGGCACTTGGGCTAAGAACCAAAAGGTCAGAAGAATAGGGAAATCCAGCTGAAAACCTATTTAGAGCCTGGGCTGCTGGCACATGCCTGTCATACTTGGGAGATTGAAGCTTAAGGATCACAAGTTTGAGGGTCTACCTACGTCTAAAAGCCTAGGCAATTCCATGTGCCCTTGTCTCAAATATAAAATAAAAAGGAACTAAGTAAAAGAGGGAGGGGCTGGGGGCATGGCTCAGTGGTAGAGCTCCGGCCTAGAATCCCCCAGTGAGGGGCTGGGGGTGTGGCTCAGTGGTAGAGCACCTGTGTAGAAACCTCCAGTGAGGGGCTGTGGTGTGACTCAGTATTAAAAAGCTTGCCTACGAGTTCCAAAGGGCCTATATCCATTCAGTGATAGAATAAAAGACCCATGAACACAGCCACTTCTCTTGGCATCCTAGCTTCTCCACCTCACTGACTTCCAGGCTCAATTCCCCTATCTTATTGTAAAATGGGAGTAAGGACATGACCTTTTCCTAGGCCTGCTATGGCCAGGGCCACTGGAAGAAAAGTATTCTATATACTTCTCTCTGCATACACCAGGAAGTAGGCCTTAACACTACCCCAGGTTTGAACTGAAGAATCACCAGATCCCAGCTTAAGTCAGAGAAACAAGCAGAAGCTCACAACAGACAGACCTAACAAAACCGCATTCACTGACCATATAAATAGCTCAGTTAAAATGAATGAATGCTGAATAGGACTTTCAAATCCATTTCTTCAGGTGTACCGAACACACCACAGATGCTGTGAGGGCAATTCCCCTGCTGGATGGCTCAAATCAGAACTTTCTACACACACGGCAGAACATTCTGTTGTTCTGGCTAGCCAGGAACCTGTCCCTGCACCTCCTAAGTCCTCCGGGTCCCCTGATGTCTCACCCTGCCACTCCCCTCTCAGTACCCCAGCTGAGATCACACACACACACACACACACACATACACACTTTCCTTCAAGAACACGTCTCTACCACTTTGAGGACTATCAGGACCCCTTCGAGAAGCTAACAAAAGCCGATGAAGGTAACAACCTGAACTGTCTCACAGCCTGGGGGGGTGGGTCCCCTCCTGAACCACAGTTATAAATTGCTCCCTTGTCTGTCCTGTCTCTTTCCTTCTGATCGCTTCAAAGGAAGAAGTATCCAGTGGGCACCATCAGTCTTTAACACCATCCTAACGCGTGCTAATCTTTCAGATGAGAGATACAGTGTCCGATACAGGCTGTAGGCAGGCAGGAGAATCCAGCTAGAATTTAATGACATTGTTTGATTTCACCACATTTATTTTTATGGTTATTTTCTCTTTATGGCAAGTGATTCTGGCTCTTCATTTATAGGAGTGACACACTTTCCTTTTAAAAATAATTTATTTGAGTTAAAACGTGTGTAAATAATAACGTTCAGGCAGTATGTGTGGCATGAAGATATGTCAAACAGTGTGGCAGGTTTGGGATACTGGATGCTGTGCCTGCCTCTAAGCAAATCATAATCCCAGAGGGGTCCAGGAAGAACCTCTTGAGAGGGAGGGTCTTGGTCTCCTAGTTAATAAACAGGATTTGCTAGTAGAATTTCCAACTCTCAGACTTCTCTTAAAGGACCAGTTTAGGAGATGGCAGTTATTAAGCCTTGATATGGATAAAGATGCTAATAAAAAATGTAAAATTTGCGCTGATCCATTACCAATTAAACACAGGTTATTTCACCCCCAAGCCCCTGCTCCAGAGCCTGGCTTCTGAGTAGCCCCACCTCTTCTGCTTCCATGGGCAGTGCTGGAGGGTGGCTCTGGAGCCTGGGAGATGCGCTTGCCATCTGTGGATCCAGAGTATCTGGCAGGGACACGGCAGGGATGTTCCTACTCTCACCTGCCCGTCAGGCTATGGAAATACCTCCTGTCCCCACACATCTGCAGGGTCTCTGCGAGGTTAAGGCCTGTCCATCTTCCCCAGACGTTCGGTTACGGCACAG
>NW_026596158.1:5698752-5701252 GCF_907164565.1 Psammomys obesus | reverse complement strand
TTTATCAAAAACAATGCAAAACAATTATGATAAAAGGTGGTGTCAACATGTGAAACAATTATGTCATAATCCCAACTACGGCTTGGAAACTTGGAAGGGAGTCGACTCAATAGGAGCATCTAAACTCTCCAACTACAGATGGGTCATCAGGAGGAAATAACGTGGTGACCGAGGCTGCAGCAAAGGCCTAGCCCCAGGAGCAGGCTGTGTGGCACACCCACTGGACCTGCAGCCCGCTGCCAGCCTGGCACTAGGGCCCAGCATCCCTAAGGAGTCATAGCGCACACGGCTCGCTCTGCGAAGTCAACCACATCCTCCCATCACTGCAGACCGGAGAAGCTCTTGGCCTGGGTATGTCCATCAGGATCTAAAGCGGGCATCAATACTGTGTCCTGTGAAAACTCAAACCTTTCCCTCCCTTTAAAAAAAAAAAAAAAAAAAAAAAAAGACCCAAAAGACTCTGGTAAACTCTGGGTCGCCACCTGACAACGTAGCAACAGCCACAAAAACAAGCAGGCTATGAATAGCAGCTGCCAAGAGTGTGTACGTGGCTTCAGAAAAAGAATGTTATAAACAGAGAAGCCTTCTAAGCTGAAAATAAAAAAAAAAATTAAAAAATAAATGGTTCTTTTTCCTTTAAGAATTTTGCTCAAATACTAATGTTTCTAGTAAGTAAAGCTTCCGTCGGGAATTTTATAATTATTTCTAATAAATATTAGTATCACAATGTGAGATACAAAAAACTCAAAGCACATTAAAGTGAAAACAACAAAGCCTGTCGTGAGCATCTCCAAAGATTGGTAAGCTAAAGCATGGCTAGTTTTTTTTTTTCCCTCCCCAAGGCATGGTCTCCTTAGGTAGCCCAGACAGTCTGGAAATCAAGATCCTCTGGCCTCCTCCTTCCTGTGCCCCAGATATCTGGATTGTGGGCATGTATCACCACATCGGCTTTGAATCCAGTTTTCTACTCCCGTTGCTAAGTCCCTAGCTGCTGGAGTGGGAAGGCTGGCTTCATTAACTAGCTGACTCTAAAGATGCAGCCCCAGAGGCTGTAGGGATCTGTCCTTTGCATCTCTCTTCTTTGCAAAACCAGCAGCTGAAAGAGGGGACCAGGACGACTTATTTACTGCGCCCCCTAAACTGTGATGTGATTTTATTTTACAGTGTGGCTCAGAGATTCAGAGCTGAAAGCTAAAAATGTAAGTTCTGAAGAACAGATGGACAGACAGTACCCTGAAACATAGCTTATGTAATAGAGAGGACACAGATATGTGGAACTTGCCCCCCCAGAGGGTGTCCTGTCTGTAATCACAGCTCAAGTTCAAGGCTTTTCTGGCATTCCAGTAAGATCCTGGAATGAAAGAAAAAGGGAGAAAGCAGAAGAGGGAAGAAGAGAAAAAAAAGTAAATGGAGCATTTTATGTGGGTCGTTAAGCACCGTAACAAACCGAATACCTACAAACCAAGTCCTCATCCAACTTGAGAATCAAACGCAGGGCCCTTTTGGAAGGTAGGTAAGCCAATCAGCATGAACCCTCCCCACAAAAAATAGATCACTGCATCTGTGTTTGTTTCTGAGCTTCATAAAAACGACTTTCCGGCTGCGGGTAGTCTTCTTTGGTTTGCTCTGAATACTCATGTTTCTCAGGCCCATCTGTCTTGTGTGTGGTTCTTTTCTTTGTAATGCTTTATAATATTCCATTGTGTGAATATCATTTTAGCTTACCTTAAGAAAAAATTATATGTGCTGGACATAACAGCACAGGCCTGCAAACCCCACTAATCAAGAGGCTGAGGCAGAAGAATCACCAATTCAAGGCCTGCATGGACAAAAATGGGGGCTCAAAATCAGCCTCAGCAACTTAGCGGGACTCCTCTCACAAAGTTAAAGGAGGAATTAGGATACAGCTCGGCACACGTGAGGCACAAGGCTTCAGTCCTCAGCAGCAGGCCCACTTTCAAAAAAAAAAAAAAAAAAGATGGGCCAATCAAAATCAAAAGACATTCTTAGACCACGTGTGAGGCAGATTTGTTGCATGCTATGAACTCATCTTTGGGCGATGTTGTAGTGTTCTCATGGTGGGGGGGGGGGTGTAACATGGTTTCTGATCCGGTCTGCCTTTTTTGGGTAAAGGTGTCCACTTAGAATGACCTCAATAACTGCTTTATGACATGCTAAAATGAAGCCATGACCAGATGCAGTTTAAAAACATGTTCTAGACCACACCACCAGAATCTAAAACATCCTCAACTGCAGAGGGCTGAATCTCGGAGGACGAGACTATGTGACAGGTGCAGCAAGGCTATGAGCCTGGGTGTTCCCTGAGATACTCAGAATATTCCCATCTCTAGTTGCAAGAGGTGGCTGAGTCCCATGCAGTGCTGTGTTCCCCCTCTGGAAGGGTCACACTAAGATGGCCAGCAAGCATGGGGACCAGTCATGGTCTCCAACAGGCAGCTTCATGATGCGCCCTCTGTGACAGTCAGTATTCAAAATCACA
>NW_026596158.1:5671027-5698652 GCF_907164565.1 Psammomys obesus | reverse complement strand
TTTTTTTTGTTTTGTTTTTTTGTTTTGTTTTGTTTTGTTTTTTTGAGACAGGGTTTCTGTGAAGCCTTGGCTATCCTGGAAATGTAGATCAGGCTGGCCTGAAACTCATAGAGAGAGCGGGCCTGGAACTCAAAGAAAGCCGCCTGCCTCTGCCTCTTGAGTGCTAGCATTAAAGGTATGCGCCACCACGCCTGGCACACAAAGAATACTTTTATAACCCATGCTCCCAGACCTTTGATACCGGCTTAAATTCTAAGATAAATCATTCCAGGGTAGAGACAAGGTAGGAAAGGGGTGCTCTTGAGTAAGGCTGACATCACCTGACAGTGATGGACAGGCAAAGGGATCTTCAGACAGTTCATAACTCCCCAACGTGATGCTCCTCAGATACTTCCTGTTTCTTTTCCCCCAAGTTTTTTTCTTTTTAATAAACTCACTATGCTGCCCAAGTCAGCCTAGAACTGGAGATCCTCCTGCCTTGACCTCCTCCTGACTGCTAAGTGGCCGGTGTGATTCACTGCATTCAGCTCTGAGAAGTGTTTACCCACCTAGGGAATGTACTCCTGGTCCCTCTTAATGTGCCCGATTTGGAGCCTCTAGATCGGCTTGGAATGCCACAAAAGCCCACCGGTGCCAAAGAGCATACCTTAAAACGACTGGAGTGGGGGAAATTCAGGGGCACAGTCCACTGGCAGGCAGCAAGGCCATCCTCAGGGGCTGTGACCATCTCATTTCCCTGTGACAATGGGCCTGTGCGAACGGAGTTGTTTTCTTTCCACAGTGCAGCGAAAGGAAAGAGGGCAAAGACAGGAGGGCTTTATCTTTGAATGAGAGACCCTAACCGCTTTTTTCCTGCCGGGCCACCAAACCTCTGCCGAGCCTAAGAATCCTGCAGTACAGCTCTGTTGTGAGACATTGGGGAAATACGGGTACAGAGATGGCCATAGCGAGAAGATAAACTTCCATGGTGTGATTTATCCCCTTCCTCGTCCCTATTAAAATGCACGCACGAGTGTCTGTGTGTGTGACCCTTGTATTACACTGACAACCTTGGTCTTGCTCAGGCAATACGGAAGCGAGAACATGCGGAAACTGTTTCAAACACACGCCCTACTCCTGAATGCTGAGCTGATCCCATCGGGCGAAAGTCTATCCACGAAACCAGATGCCAAAATCCAGTCTCCTAGTCTGGCTGAGAGGTGCCCACTGCTATGCTGCCGCCAGGTCCCCAGGACACTGCTGGGAGGGTGTATTTGTGAGTCCCTGCTCCAGTGGCTTGGCGGTCTAATCATTGACTCAGAGGGCCTTAAAAGCTAGAAAACAAATATTATTCAATAAGCTCCTGTGCAGATGTCTAATTGTTAAACGTCAAATGTCCTTCAGACATCAAGGCACACCAGCTTTGCCAGTTAAGACCAGGCATGAGCTATCAACACGCATCATTTTCTTTTCTTTTTTTTTTTTTTATTTCCATGTGGTTCTTCTTGTTCACCCTGTGAGGATTCAGTGTCGCAGAACTCTGCACAGATGGTTTCCGGTGCCCGGCCGGCCCCTTGATACACCCTGAGAAAGGGCCACATGCAGATCACAGGCAGCAGCTACAGCCTGCCCCCAGACACGCCACGGCAGAGCTACTGCAGCCTCCAACCCAAGGACGGAAGACTCCACGCAGTCACCTTCCGGTCCTGTCACACACCTAGGGAAGGTGTGCGCTCCCACTCGGTGGCGGAGGCCGCAGCTGTGCCTGTGCATCTGGACCTGCTGTTCCCCCACACGTGGCAGCGCAGCAGGCTGCAGATGCTGCAACTGTGTTTTCCTGGGGTTCTCCTCCCATGCCCAGCAGGGACAGCCGGGCCCCACTGCATCACACCAGTGATACACAGGCTGACTAGGTAAGAGGGCCCTCCCCGGAAAGGCCTACTGGACACCCTCGCCGCCACATTCAGGTGATGGCCAGCACTGAATGCTGGTTCTCTCCCTGTTCCCTGCGCACGCATTTGCAACGGTCAGACCCCCAGGGCATCCGAGTGCACAGCCCTCCAGTAAAGGGCACACAGGATGCAGCCACCGGGAGGGTGACCAATGGCACTTTCAAAGCATTATAATTATAATAATTATTATTACAACTACTATTACAACTTAATTTAGCAGACTTGTGAGTTTTCCATAATTAGAAATTAACCGAGGGACTGGAGACATGGTGCTTGCCTTCCGTATGCATGCAAGGCCTTTCACTCCAGTCCTGGCACCACAGAAAGAAAGGAAGGAAGGCAGGGAGGAAGGGAGAAGGAGAGAGAGAGAGGTTAACATAGTTTTTATTTTAAAATAAGACAGAGAAAGAGAGCGAGTTGCTCGGAATGGAAGCCAGAGCCTCATGCACACTAGGAAAGAATTCAACTCTCAGCTCCATCTCCGGTTCAAACCAAAATAAATAAATAGATAGATAGATAGATAGATAGATAGATAGATAGATAGATAGATAGATAAATATTTTTTTTTTAATTTTTAATGATTACACTTTGATTTTTCAGAATGGGATCGATGCGGTAAGTTCTGAAACAAAGTGGAAGCGCTGAGCCTGGGAGTGGTGACACGATAAGATCACCCCAGCACTGAGGAGACTGAGGCAGGAGCAAGCCTCAGTTCAAGGCCAGCCTGTGTCCCATGGTGAAACTCAAGAAAGACTGGAAAGGAAAGCAGCGAGCAGGTCAAGGAAAGAAGGAAGGAAGGAATTAAAATGCATGCAAACTCTTCCCCATATAAACAAACCAATTCAGGAGAGTCAACAGTATATATTCATATCCCCTGACTTCTATGGGAGCAAGTGAGGTGACTTGGACCTGAAATTCAGACCCAAGGCTTGAGAGACCATGCCCTGTGGAGACATAGCTTTATCTGCAGCCATCTTCCAAACCCAAAACAGGCCATGGGGCAAGAAGTCTAAGGAAGTGAAGAGCCCCCTGCTGAGAGGCCCTCGGTCTGGGGCCTAGCACACACTGACCTATGGAAGCTGGCCTATGGAAGCTTCCCGAAATCTGCCTACACAGCACCCTGCAGCATATCTAACACTGCAGGCCCTCAGGCTCCACAGCCTTTCCTTCCAAAACAAGGGACCATCCAACTTAGAACAACAAGGTACCCTTCCAGTATCCAGGCCAAGTCCAGGGGGGGAAACACTTTAAAATGAGAGACTCTCCTAGGCACAGATGATCCGACAGAAGCCAATGATTTTTCATTTTTCGCAATTCCACGAGTGGAAAGTGAAGGAACCATTTTCATATGAGCAGATTTTTCTCCAAGGAACAGTTAGAAAAATGCTGATGTTGTGTCTCAATACATTTTACTACAATGCCATCAATTACATAAAAACACAATTAAGTCACTCTTTCAAAATCCTTAAATATTATTCAGCCAAAACCCAAAAGGACATTTGCAGCAATCCATGGTCGTTATCTGAGGAGCTACATGCTGGAGCCAGCCACCACTGCAGCGCTCGGCAGGAGCTAAACAAAGGTAATATCCAGTTCGTCAGAGAACCTGGCGGTCTTGGCGGCCTGGCTCCATGAGCAAGCTCAGGTACTCGGGATGCCACTGAAGCAAGCTGCCACGGTGCAGCCCCAGAGGAAGGTTTCAAGCCAGGTGTGATAAGCAGGAAATTTCCGTGAGAACCTACACCAGTGTTCCCCCCCCCCCACACACACACAATCTGGATCTTTTCTTATCCGCCAAAGAGATCATCTGTGTCACACAGACAGAAAGGGTCGTGTTCCTGTGAACTTAAACCCATTCGTAGTCCATGAGACACAAACAAACAAACAAAAACCCAGGGACGTCTGAAGTTAATAGGAAGATTCAAATTTCACACCCTTTCCCGCTTTTTAAATGTATGAAGGCTTGTGAAGCCCATGCTGAACACTAGGAGGGGTTCTCTGACGGGAACGGTTAGACTAAACTGAGGGTTGCGCCCTCAGGAGCACCCAGCACAGGGTGATGGGAAGTAACAGTTCTGTACGAATTCTTTCATAAACTAAACTAATCTTTTCTGCTAAGAATTCTGTCCCTAAGAGTCTGTCTCGAAAAGACACATACAGAAGACCATTCGCTACGGTGATGTAACTCAGATGCTTACGGACAGAGGAAGTTGCCCTGGGCCTGATGATACATACCTACAGTCCCAGGATTCCAGGCACTGAGGCAAGAGAATAGTGAATTCTAAGTCACTGTGGGCTGTGCCATGAGACCCTGTCTCAAAAATTTCAAAACAAAACAAAACAAACAAACAAGAAACTCTTAGTTCCTGGCCAGCCAGTGCTACACAGTAAGACCCTGCCTCCCAAAAATAAATAAATAAATAAATAAATTCCTCAGACCTAACAGTAATATGCCACTATTAAAAAGGAAGAGACAGCTCCACATGATATATATTTCACATAATATAATTCAGATAAGATGATGACTAAGCTATATATTTCCCACCATTTTATCATGAAAATAAATATGCACAGCAAAGTTGAAAGATTATCTATGCACCTGCCACATGGACTCTAAATTCCACATTTTACTCCATTTCCCAAATCACATACACATCTGTCCATACATCTCTTCTGCGAATTGTAACTTTTAAAGTGTGTGCAAAATATAAACAGTAGGAAGGTATTTGAGGTGTCAGTATACACGAAACAAAAAAGGTACAAAACAGAACAGAGACGCATGTTTATGACTTCAGAAGGATGTACCACAAACCAGTGACATCCCCAGGGAGGGGCACGAGGAACTGGAGATGAACGAAGATTTCTCCATTAATTGTGTGTCCTTGGATTCTTCTAGATTTTCTATCATGCAAATTACTGCTCTTATAATAAAAATAATTAAAATTTATTTGGTTTCATATAAGGGGCAACTGTCAAGCCGTTCAGGACCTTATATATATAGCTGCTACAGAGAAGCACTTCATGCACACAAGCCTGGTGTGTGTGTGTGTACAGCTAGGGATGCCCAGATGCTCTGTGCTGCAGCATCAAGGGCGGGGCTGACCTCTCTGACGTAACCCGCCATGGACTGTGTGCATCTCGCTCGGGCTAGTTATTTAATTTCCAGGGAGGCTGGGGAAACAGTGCGTTTGTTGCTGTTAGGGAGACGGGAACACATGGGCTGCATTAGGAAAGACAGCTTCTGCAAGCATTCATAGCGCTCTCTCTCTCTCTCTCTTTCTCTGCTCTAGGAGTGCCTGCATCTTCGCCTCTCTCTCTCTCTGTCTCTCTGTAAACAGCTATTCGAGTTAAAAAAAAAAAAAAAAAAAAAAAAAAAAAACACAATCCTTCCAGAATCTCCCAAAGTCCCAATTTCTGATGGACATCCTGCCGGTCAGCACAGGCAGGGAAAAATGAGACTCCAGGGACACAAAGTGTGGCTTGCTATATAGTCAACATACACAGAAGGTAACCTGGCAGGTGTGGCTGGTGTTAGCCCATGGCCCACGGCATTCCTTGCCTATGCTCTCATGCCGAGAGGCATCAACTTTCTGTTTCTTTCTTTCTCCTCCTCCTCCCCCTCCTCTTCCTCCTCCTCCTCTTCTTCTTCTTTCTTCTTTCTTCTTTCTTCTTCATGTCCAAAGCCATCAGAAAACACAATTAAGCATCTCTGTGAACAGTTCCATTAACCAAATTCTCAAGGGGAGGAGGGGTGGGCCCACAGTAACCTTTGACACGTGTTAGTAAAATTCCTTCAGATCTGCAACTCCAGGTCCTAGGAGCGAAACCCACCAGCTGCCCATGCGTGCCTGAGAAAGGCAAGGTATTTCCGTGTCTGCTTTCAGCCGTGGGAATCATAGCCCACATTTGGGAGAGAAAGCAAAATGAAAAAGTGAGATAATTGAAAATGTGACGAGTTATGTCAACACGTCAGGATAAATACGGGAAGTCCTTACTTTCATGTGCATAAAGATGAATTCGGTCGCTAATGAGGATGGAAAAGGGAATTTGTGAGCGCTTGGCTTTTTCCTGTTTGGAAACATGAGGATAAAACTAGTAAGTTTCAAATTCCTTTTTTAGGAGTAGGATTGTAAAAACACTGACTTCAACAAAGCCATACACATGCTTAATGCACACGTGTGTGCACACACAGAAGATACAATACAGATGTAATTCGGCTAGGGAGTTTACTTAAAAACAATAGTTTGGCAGTAGGGAGAAAATCTATACATTATCATATGTTTAAAAAGAAACAGAAAAATAAAAACTTGCAAATCGCCTAAGCCTCCAATACTCAGAATGGAACAAATCATACTGGGAAATGAGTTAAGAAAAGGGAATTGTTGGAGTCTGTTATTTGCTTAGTGGTGTTCTTTCCCTGGGTTTTACTAGTGCCCTGTCTCTAGCTGAGCGTGCAAACCAACACATCTGCTGTCAGCTCACTAAGGCATTTGACAACATCATTTCAGAACCTTTAGCTACTGAGCTATCAATAATTAAACGCATTCAGTTCACACTTTTGTTCTTGTGGCTACCAGCTATTTATCTCTGTCCTCTGAAGAAGCTAATGGTATAAGGGGCAAAACATCAAGAATAATTAAGAAAACATCGCCATAAACTCTGTCAAAAGAAACAGAACTTTTACTAGACCCTCAGATGGAACCCCTGTATAGGGGACCCATGCAATCCCAGCACACCTTGCTGGGAAGGGGGGGGAATGAATTTAAGGAGCAGTTAACTCGCTCAGTGCATGGGCCTACAGACAGGGCCACTAGCAGCTGCCTTGAGTCTGTACTCTGGAAGAACTCAGACATGTTTCAATACCCCCGGAAGTAAAAGAGGGACCACCTCCACCCAGCCAGGGTAGCCCTTGATGGTTAAGCCCTCGTTCTGAAAAGTTGCAAAAGCATCTAGCTCCTGAGAACTGGACCCTGTCTATACAGTGCAATGTATAGGACACTCCTCTTCACATACACAAGGCTCCTTTGCACGGCTGGACAGTATTGAAACACAGGCCTGAGCATATCTCAGTCTGTGGAATGGCTGGTTAAATCCTCAATAACAGGCCCATCTTTCTTTAGCAGAAACCGTCTTTTTCTAAATCCAATAACAAATAAGAGGGAAAACTGTAGAGTTTTCTTCTTATGATAACAAGTCAGGCCTACCTGGTATACAAAGCTCCATCTTTGAGATTATATTTTACAACAGTTATGATTAATTACGATACCACTTACACAGAGTAGCTATGACCATATAAGAATAAGGAATTACCTGGAACCACAGTAATAAGAGAGAGCCCTGGAAAGGCAGCCTTTCAGGTATCTGTCACCTTTCTGTACATCCTTTCAAAACCTTTATTTTAGTTGTCACCTAAAAGCAAGTGGTTTCCAATCATGGCTCACCCATCTCGGCCTGAGACTAGATGATCCACTTCTTGGAAGAACTGTGTGAGTGCCTACATTTAAACTTCCAGACATCACATTTGCAGAAAAGCCATCGCTCCTGCATTGTCATTAAACCTGAAAATACTCCTCGGGTTGGTGGGCCCCAGCCACCGCAAGGTAAAAAACGGGAGTCTTGTTAAGACGCAGACACTGTGAGACTAAAATAAAACTAAACGGAGAGAGCCGGGAAGGCTCAGCTTTGTCACCGCCAATTGTCTAATTACTTCTCGGTTTGGTCACCTAAGCTCAGAGAGAGATGGAAGAGACTGTGGTCATTTCTTACTGCCCAGATGAAGGTACCGGTCGTCTGCTGAGTCTTGTGCAGGCAGAGCTGAGGTTTGTATTTGTGTTAACATTACAGCTACCATCTTCCAGGGCACAGGGAGAAATAAGCTGAAGGAGGTGAGGCCTGGCAGCAAACCTACCCTACAGTTGTCATATGGGCATTTGTTGAATGCAGCCAGATCTGAGGCACCTCCGATCTCGGTCTCTGGTTATACACCAGGCTCCCAGAAACTCGAATACTGAAAGCAAGAAAATAATTTTTAAACAGTGCTAATAAAATGGCTACTAATAGTTATGAGCCTCTAGGAGGCTTGAGATTTTTCACCTCTGAAGGTGAATTATTTATAGTCCTTGGTTTTCCTACTGCAGTTACAGGCTGGTGTCAAAACTCAGGCCCTGGGGGGATCTGGGTTCAGGGACACCCTGCTGCTGCACAATTCCCTTCTGGCCTCTCTGAGCCCCACAGATCCCTGAATAGTTAAGAGAATTAATTACAAGGTCCACAAGGCCAGCTTAAGGTCCATCAGCTCTGGGTCAACTAAGAGGGAGACAGCAAGCCAAAAAAAGGTATTTTTTCCCCCATCAGGCGCAAGCCACTCCTCATTCTAATAGGAGGGAGAGGAAGAGCAGAGACACAACTCAGAAGAGGAAAAACAAAAAGAAAAAAAGAAATTCCATTACAGCCGACTTCCCGGAGCCCCAGCCTCGGATATGAGTAATCACAGAAAATGTAACATCAGCTTTTCTTGCTTTCCTTACATGGGGTTCCTCTTCTATTTCCTTTCAAAGAGGGTCAAATTCTCCTCCGTAATTCAAAAAAGCTGCTTCTTGGTTACTAAAAGGATGGCCTCTCTATTTAATAGCTCTGCTTTCCCGGGAAATTTAATATTTGGGGTCAAAAAATAAAACTTGCAAAAAATAAAAAAAAAAATAAACAAGGAAGAAAGGAAGATAGAAAGGAAGGAAGGAAAATCAAAGAACAGACATCAGGCCCCTCACCTGCCGCGCATAGAGGGTTTCCAGTAAATCTCTCCTACCAGCCAGGGCAGACCTGAGAGGGCTGGAGCTGCCTGCAGGAGCCTCTGGAGGCAGCATTCTCATGCTGGGATGTGCTGCAAAAGCCACCGACAGGCATGGACGCCTGAACACCCAGCGTCAGCCGGTGGGTAACACAGGAAGTCAGGGGGTTCACAGCATCCAGGCCTCTGGGAGGATATGCATTGGCCACAGCATGACCTCCCTGTCACTCTCCGATTCCCTTGTCCCCTCTGACCTAACCTAGCAAAAGGGGATGGGTGGTGGGGGGAACCGTGGGTGTTGTAATATCCCTCTATGTGGGTCTACATATCCCTCTGGACCACAAACACAAATGAGCTTTTTACAGGAGGCAAAAGGCTACTTAAAAAAAAAAGGGGGGAGGGTCCTACTTCTTTAGGTCATGAAGCAGCCTGAGTAGGGAAGCTTGCCCTGGTAACACAAAGAGATGCTCAGGAGTGGAGCGCTCACAGCTGGTTCCTGTTGGCAGGAACACAGAGTCATCCAGAGAAGGTGGGCATGGGACTTTCGGCATCAGCCACTTCACTGTCTCCTGGCAGGAGCAGACACAAAAGCAGTGCTGTGGTGTGGGGGTAATGAGGACGCAGGACTTGCTAAAGATGGGCTTCGTCGGTCTGTGACCACTGAAGGGAGAGGCATCCGGGAAGAACCATGTCTGATGCGCTGCACGCAGCTGGTCTTCTAGAGCTGACCTGCGCTGGGACTTCACAAGTGTGTCTGCAGCCAGAGATAGTGGGGTGGGGGGACTGAGAGCCTGCGTTTTGAGCTAGTCAGGACTGCCATAGTGATACCCGATCTCAACTACACAAACAAACAAAGTGAAAGAAACACAACTGCCATGAGCCAGAGGTGTGCCTCAGTGGTAGAACTCCTGCCTGGTGGGCACAAGGCCCTGGGTTCAAGCCCCAGCACTACAAAGAAAAAGAATGTGTAAAAATACTTCCATAGCAAGGCATAAACTATTATCGGTTCGCTGATGATTTTAAAAGGGGCATTCGTTTTCTTTCCTTGCTTAAAATAGCTTACTTATTAACCGGGTTTCTCACTGGTACTTCATATATACTGTAGAGTTGTTCTTCTGTGTGTTTGTTTGTTTGTTTGTTTGTTTGTTTGTTTTTTAATTAATCGGTATTCACACAATCACCAAAACAACTGCAGGGATAATGGCATCTGGTGAATGTGGCTGCAATGTCTCAGGAAGTGCCACCAGCGAAGTCTTCTTGACTGGTTGTGCTCCGCACATGGAGGGAACTCAGACCTTTTTGTGAAGGCGTATGTCGTACGGAAATGCCATGGAGACAGTGAACCACACAGAGCTGCAAAGAAACAGGCCAGTGCCTATGTCCACTGTCTCACTATGGTCAAAAGCTCCGAGGTTCTTATGTCTACCAGTTGCCACCTATAGTGGCCAGAGCTACCTGCCTGGTCAAGCTGTGAAGGGACAGTCTATTGATTTTAGTAGACCATCCATTCTTTTGTTTCCACATGAGAATATTCAGTACCATTTCGGGGAAAGGCAGCTGTTTCTAAGGGCTGAGTGGCCTGTGCCTTGTCTAAGCCTGCTTCTCGGGCTACCAGAGCTACCCCCTCCCCAGGAGAGGGGCAGCCGCAAAGGATGATGGAGTCCAGGAAGGGAATACACCCTGTGCAACGAACTTCCTTCTTCACACTCTCTCACTGCCCTGCTATGGCTGTGTCTCCAGAAAGGAATATTTCCATGTACAACAGTGTGCAGTCTCTGCTCAGAGGCAAAGTTACCCTCCCCTGCTCCTCTGTGTCACAGTGCATTCAGAATATTAGACGGCCTTCTTCCTTAGCCGTCCCTAAGTAACTGTCACTTCTGTGCCCCCGACAATGCAAGCACTCTAAACATTATTATATCTGGAATTTCACGATATGTTTAACAACTGCATAGAGAGAAAGAAACACAGAACAGAATGCTGTCCTTCTACCAAGTGTCACATGGCTCTGGTAAGGAAACTACTAAAGGCTCCTGGAAAGTATTAAACAGTTAACACCCACATTCTCTAACCTAACATGGCAGAGGGATCCACCAGGCCATGGCTGAAAGTCAATCAAACACAATGTCCATGTGCTAAATAAAAGTACACCATCAGATGCAAATCAAGATCACTTTTTTTTTTTTTTGAGCAATGATGAGTTAACCCATATACAGGTCTTATCTGGGGACCAGCCCACTGTGTCTGAGAACTGAGATGAACAGCCTGCTCACAGGGAGCCACTGCTCAACATAATTAACTCTCCATGTGGTGGGGCCGGCTGTTGGGTAAACTAGAATCATGAAAGAGCCCCCAGCTCACTCTTCCTAATTTCATGGGCACCGTGGCAGAAGCATCAGGTTGAGCATAATGAAGGCTATCTTGGGCCAAAATCGCCATCAGATTATGTGTGTTCATTATATAATAGAAAGAAAACGAGACCAAACAGAGCTATTTTCTAAGGTACAGGGAGTTAGTTAGGGCAGCCATAAATGTGCGTGTGGAGCACGTGGTCTCCCCAAGAGGATCTGAAGCAGCACGGGGGTCTCCCAGTGCCACTGGGCATCCGGAGCAGGATGCAATGAGATGACTACGAGGAACAGGGGTTCGAGACTCTGAGGAATGGAGCATGGTCTGTGCAGATACTGGCTTCTAAGTCCCTTTTCTCAGACAAGTTAGTTTACAACAGTGGAATCTACCACCAAGCCACGCCCATGTCTGGATCAGTTCTTCACCCTAATCCCCCTGTTATCATTACCATGGAATCAACCAAACTTCAGGCGTGCAGAGCAGCTAAGCTCTCCAGGTATATCCATTCGAAGTCACCGATGAACGCAACGGCCCATTCATGCTTGGCTGCAGAAGCGACAAGCGACCTTATGGTTTATGAGGAAACCAACCTGAGCCCGTGCACCCACCTGGCAACCATGCTAGCTTCAGAGAACCCAAAGAGTACGTCTCAGAGACACCCAGCCATGCCAAGAGAGCCATCTGGAGACCACCCGAGAAGCCGAGCCTCTCCCCCTGCACCCTTCACCTCCCTTCTCCAGCCAGCTCCCTTAAAAATGGCCCTGCCAAGCACCTCAGCCAGGTTCCCAGCCGAACACTAATAAGTGCTTGTTTGTTGAACTGAAAAATCATTACCACAGAACACGTCAAGTAATGAAAGATGTTTTCCTCGGAGAAATGTTAAATACTTCACTTCTTTCACAAGGAATGAGTACACGTGTTTCCAGATAATACTTCCCTCCCTCCCCACCCACACTCTCCGCCAGAGTCTGCGGGGCCAGGATCCACAGAGAGCCAGCTCATGAGGCCCTGCTCTCAGGAGCAAGAGCACAGCCGTTATTTTATTTATTTTCCTTTGCCCAGCTGACTCCACACTGGTTCTATTACTTGTTCACCTAAGCATCCCAGTAGGAGCCTCTGTCATGTAACAAGAGTCCCGGCTTGCTTTTCCTATTTTATACAGAAAGGCCAGGGAAAATAACACTGCTGCAGCCTCATCCATTAGGCCGCCTTAGCATTTGCTAACTAATATATATGAAAAAGCCATTTCAACTAGGCCCACAGCAAACACAAAGGCAGGAAACGGAATGTCATGAGAAGAGAACCCCAGTGCCTGGAGAAGGCTGCTCGGGACCCCTCCTTCTCCTGGCGGACATGTGAATCTCTGCTTCCTTCAAACACTCTTCCTTGGTAGATGAACAGCAGGGACTTAAGTGGGCCGGGTCCGTCAACTATTTCAGAATGGCTGCCCTTACAGGGGAGACAATCTGCCTAATTTGTGCTCCTTGCTCTTGTGTGTTAAGACTGCAGGCAGAGACTGCTTTGAGTCCATGGCAGCTGAGATATGAAAATCCAGAACGACTTCTGGGCAAGCCTGTCATACCTAACTGCTACAGGGAAATACAGGTCAGTGAAGTCTGGGTTTTTAAGCCATACATTCTGACTTTGAAGCTGGTGTGTAGACAGCCTATAACACTGAGTGCTCTTCCAGTGGCTGAGACAGAAGGAATTGGAGATTCAAAGGCCAACTACACTGTGAGAGAAAGAACAGCCTAGGCTAATTCTAATTTCATGGACACCAGGATAGGAATGGAATCCAACAACAATAACAAAACAAGAGTGGTACCTCTGTCCTGCCAAATCTCTTGCAGATAAAGGAATCCTGGATAATAAGCCAAGATCATGGACTGGGAAATCCCTACCAGACCTCACATGGCACCAAGCCCTCTCCAAAGAAAGAATAGTGTGCCCCTTCCCCTTTTCCTTCTCTCCTCTAGTGAGTCACTTTAACAGTCACCAGGAGCTGCCTGAGGGAGCAGGGGCATGAAAACCCAAACAGGAAAACACACACACACCACCACCACCACCACCACCAACAACAACAACAACAACAAAACTCTGCCTCAACTTCTCAGAACCTGGACTTTCATTTGTTCCTGGTTTTGCTTCCCCATTAATGGAAAGCAGGTCTCTATCTAATTCCACTAGTATTAAAGGTTGAGGCCCTTCATGTGTTAATTCATCCATGTCCCATCTATATGCCACGGGGAACTTTCCATGCCGGCCCTTCCCTGTGAATCGCCAGGTTTGGGTATCACTTTGCTTGACATTAGGCGATGTGCTATCTCAGCACTTATTAGACAAGGGTTGATGGCAACTCTTTAAGAATCCCTCATCTGGGGAGTGGTAGCTCATGTCTTTAATCCCAGCATTTCGGGAGGCAGAGGCAGGTGGATCTGTGAGTTCTGAGCTTGAGGCTAGCCTAGTCTATAGAGTGAGGTCCAGGACAGCCAGGGCTACAAAGAGAAGGGAGAAGAGGGGCACTGAATCCCTCTTTAGGATCTGGAGAAAAGACCGTGTGTGCTACACAGACCTGAGTGTGGTCCCCAACCCATCCAGGAGACTCGTGACCGTCTGTAAACCTCAGTTCCAAGGAATCATTCACCCTCTTCTGGCCTCTACTGGTACCTGCACACACCCACATACAGACACACAGGGCTGAAAATAAACAACCTACCCCCAGGTCTCACGGCCAGATCTCACCGACTCAGGCCACCAAAGGAACTGCTCACACCATGGCAGGGCACCCACTGGACTCTCCTGCACAGCCAGTCCTGCCCTAGTTTATCATGAGCAAGAACCACACCAGGAGAGCTGGAAGGTGAAAGACAACTGGTCTGTGGTCAGAAAACTACAGGGACTTGGCAGTTTCCCAGGATAACTTGAGAGCCCAGAAACCCACCAAGGAGATTCTGACTTAAGAACAGAAACATTCCTTGCTGTCAAAGGCTGGAGGTCAAGTTCTGACTAGGAACACCTTCCAGCTACCCGAACAGGTGAGTCCTCTTTGGGTCACCAGAGGCCCAGGCATGTAAAATTACTTACTTGGATCTATTTCTCTCCTGTGAAAGGCCAGGTCCCTATCTTCCAAAGTGGGGCCTCCAAGCCCCTCACAAAAGAGGGTGTATTACCGACCTTGGGACTCTCAGCAGCAGATCCCCAAAGCTTGTACATGTATGAACTCCAGGAGGGGATGCTGCCGCCCTGGTCTGGTGTGCCCTGAAAATACCGCATCAATGTATTTTGCTTTTTAAGTTGCTTTCTTTCTTCTCATGAATCCTAATAGTCAAGCCTTTTCGTGTTCTGCTAATTTTAGAAGTCCTGCTATTCTTTGGGAGGAGAATGGTGTGAAAATCAAGCAGAGTACCCAAAAATAAAGAGAGTAGATCTGTTTCAGGGATTGCAGCATGTTTAACTGGAAAGCATCTCGAGATCTGCCACTTTCTATCTCGTCTTTAATACATTTCCCCAATTCCTCTGGCATGTTTTAGCTTCAGAGAGTACAAGAATGAACTTCCTAGTCTATGAATATATCCTTGAGGAAACACGGACACTCAAAATGATCTCTAGATCCTGACTGGAGGACTTTTTTTTTTTTTTTTTTTGAACAGGATGCTGCTGGCCCCAAATGGGACTCTCCAAAGAGTTCTGCTGAAAATAATATGGTGTGTTCCGGGTACAGGAGTGATTGACATGGACCTAACCCTGCGGACTCTAAAGGTAGACACTTCATGGTATATCCTTCAATCCTTCCACTTTTTGCTTCTACAAAATTGATCCTACTTGAAAGAATTCGATTGTTTCAGACTTACCAAAACAGTAGAAAGGGAACTTAGCCCTGGCTGGCTGGCTGGCTGGCTTCCACTGTGGTCACGTGATGAAGACCAGCAGCCTGGAAAACCTGAGCAGTACCTGAGGGCCCTAGCCCACTCCTCCTTACCAACAGGGCACACCAGAGATTTGTAACAGAAAGTTAGACTCTGTGTCAAGCCCTTCATGCAAACAATAAATATTACTTCTGCGCATAACTGGACTTTTCTCCAGCATCGTCTTTGAATGTTGAACCTTTTTCAATTAATTAAAAGCCATGCACTGCAGAGTGCATATTTTATCAGCCCTCAGCTGCTTAAGTGTCTAGAAAAGACCAGGCCGTTTTTCTTTCTTTCTTTCTTTCTCTTTTTTTTTTTTTCCAGGCAAACCAGAGCAAGTACTTGCAAGGGTCATATCTTTTTAATTATCTTTTCTCTCTTTGATTAATTATTCCGTCTGACAATAGCGTGTTTCTAATGCTATTCACCTGCCTTTGATGATTGACAACTTTTCTGTCTGATTCAGAGCAAACAGCTGCTGCCACAATCTCCTAGCAACCCGGGTGTGATGGATGAGCCCCCAAGATGGATGGTTGCAATAAATCATGTCTCCAGCCATAAAACTGAGAAAAGGGGATAAGAAGAAAAGCGAACAAAAAACAAAACAAGATTTCTTCCCATGAGTGCACTCAGTTCCTTACCAATTATACCTGAACTGGACTTTGTACCTATTAACAGGCAAGTTTCCCTAATCAGTAAAAATAAAAATAAAAATAAAGAAAAAAATGGGAAAGTGGCATTTGTATCAAAGGTGTTTACAATTCTTTCTGCAAATTGGCACTTGTACTCTTAATTACCTCCAACACTGCCCAGTGCAAAGGCAGATGATCAAAGTTTTGCCTTCTTCTGTGAAGTCTCAGCAAGCAGCAGCAGCAGCCGATGTAGCGGATGTGGTTCCAGGCACCAACAAAAGATCTGATTCTACCTGGCTGCAGGCAGCAGATGGGCAACCCCCAGAGAGGACCCTAAGCCGTGCCCATGGGCAGTGTGAAGTGTCTGAGTGGTAATAAAGTTATTTCAAAACACACACACTCAGAGACAGACAGACTCACTGACTGACTGACAGACAGTTGCCTGTTAGCTGCTGTATAGCCAGAGTCCCACTTCTTTCAGGTGCCAATACTTTTTACATGTCCAGGAAGTTCTTTCCCAGCAGCCTCTAGGCGTGTACATTCTGCCCTTCACAAATTCTAGATTCTTGTATTTTCACAGATGAAAAAAAAAAAAAAAAAAAAAACACACACAACTCTCCATCTAAGTTTCTGTCCCATCATTTTTAAAAATGAATGGCCACACTGTAAGTCGCACAAGAAACCTTCTATTTCATCAGCAACCCCGACTAAAGTTGCATACTGAGTACGAACACGGCTCCTGACAACCGAATCTGCACTATCAGGGCTTCCGTGGGTGAGGAGACTGGAGCAGAGATGCCGGCAGCTTCTCTTTCCCTTTTTCCACCGGGGATCCAGGGCACCAAGGCCTCCAAAGCAGAACAGTATGTATAAAGGCCGTCACATTGCCACAGCCTCCCTCCAGACAGCTGGGGGCTCCAGTGGCCGGCCAGCCTGCGTCTCTAAGTACTTCCAGTAGGGGGGGGTGTCCCAGGGCACAGAGCTTGAGGGTGCAAAAGCAGCAGAAATGATTAACTGGCAGGGCCTGCAAACAGCTGTCCACATCAGTCCTGGTGGGGGTCGGTGGGGGCCCAGCTGTGGGGAACGGAGTGCAAACACAAAGAAAGAGACGCTGCTGGGAGCAGAGGCAGGGAGCCGCAAAGGATCATTTTTTATCTAAAATATTCTTGAGACATACAAGTGTTTTTTTACTTCATTTTCACACTACTAACCAAGCCAACCAGTATTTTTTTTAAGTTATATTGTGCTATTTTTTAAAGTTATATTGTGCTAAAGCTTTTTCAATACAGATTTTTTTTTTAAGCATGTCAGAGTTTTTTAAAAAAAAAAAATCAGAAAAGGGTTCTGGCTTCAGCAACTACTGCTCTGTTTATATTTTAATGTTTGGTACGTGACTGCCTCTTTGGGGGAAGAAAGACAGAGAAAGAGGAGAGAGACAGAGACAGAGACAGAGAGTCAGTTAGTTGCTTGCTAGCTTTGGTGCCAATCACAGACACTATTTTTTCCCACGTCCTTGAAAATTATTCTAAATGAAAACTTCACCCCTCCCTGCCTTTATGTTTGAGGGGTTGTCTCCTGTAAATACAACGGGGTTCTACTCAGCAGCAATGAGAGTCCAAGGCCAATCGATGAAACACACACACACACACACACACACACACACACACACACGCCCATAGCCAGCCCTGGCTGGTCCAACTCTCAAGTTACAGGTTTACTCGGCAAGTCTAAATAATATTCAAAATGATAAATGGCACCCCTAGCCCAGCGTCTACCATCAATCTTTTTTTAAGGAACATCCATCTTCAATAACGTACGTTTGAATCATGTGAAGCCAGGAGCCCTGAGACTCATTTATCCCACCCCTCACATGCGGGGCCTTGCTTGAATGATACCTGTCAACCGCCTTCCCCACTCTGGACTAAAGGGAAGAAAAAGAAGTAGGGAAAAGAGAGAAAAGGAGACCCAGGAAGGACAGGGAAGTCACACGGCATCGGGAGCCAAGCAGTGTGGCTCGGCAGATCATAGAAAGGGAGACGGCCTCTTTGGTGCTGCTGCCAATCTCATACCCTCATGCCACGCCGCCACGCACCCCGAAGACAGCCATCTACAGGGCAGGCTGTGGCCTCCCCTCTCCCTGCCTCTCTCTTCTCTCCTCCCTCTGCCTCTCTCACCAAATCAGCAGAGCTCCGCCAGCAAGCCACACTGTACTGTACTGGAGGAGGAGGGGACAACGGGGCTTCCCTCCCCTTGCTGTTGTCTGGCCGGGGCCCATATGATAAATGACATATGTCATTCTGTCAGGGGGAAAGGGCGGGTCAGTGATGTATGAGTCCACTGAAAAGGAAATCGACTGTTTGGCATGGCGAGGCTCTTCTCCACCAGGATTTAGTTTCAGAACTCTGAAATGAATTCTCCGACGTTTCAAGTGCATACTTAGGGCAGGCTGCCGGGAGGCCTGGGGAAAATCGCACTTTATCCTCCCCCTGTCCTTCTGTGGCACACACACACACACACACACACACACACACACACACACACACCAATCCCACCACCAGATACCTGGAAAAGGCCATGTGCATGTCAGAGTCCTCAGCAGTCACACACTGGGGGTTATTAAAAATACGATTTAAAAAAAAAAGAAGAAGAAGAAGAATGAAATGGAGGGCAGGAAGGTTAGTCCTTTTATTTATTTATTTTTTAATGGCAAAGGGCTGACACAAAAGCAAGATAAAAATTAGCATGTTTGAAGTAATCGGCCCGCAGCTTGACATCTGCATAGTAAATTTTAGAGGAAAAAAATGTGTCAGACAGCCATGCGCCGATACTCCCTCCCCCCTTTCATTAGCTCACTGCCAGGGTGGTACTGCTCAACCTCATTACGGCGGGAGGATTTATGGAGCTGAACCCAATGGCAAAGAAAAGGCATCTGTCAATAATTGTAGGAAGCCGCACTCACAGCTTTGAAATCTCATTAAGTATGCAGTTATCAGGCATAAAGATCAAAAACATTACTCAACTCCGACAGAATCTTATGGGGGAACATTAATTAGCAACAGGCCTACAGTACAAAAAGAGAGAGAAAGAGAGAGAGAGGGAGAGAGAGAGAGACAGCGAGGGGGGGGGAAAGACTTCCTCTCACACCTGCCCGAACCCACAAACCTAAAGCAACACTCCCCCTCCCGCCCGAAAAATATAATTCCCAGCATCTGAGACTGATCAAGAACATGAAACCAGAGAGAGAGAGAGAGAGAGAGAGAGAGAGGGAGACAAGGAGGGAAAGGGTAGGTGGTGTGGTGGGCAGCAGAGGAGGGTAGGGGGAGGCGGGGCCACTGGTGGGGAAAGGCCTGGCGGTGAGGACAGAAAAGGAAGACGCTGTCAAACTTGAGGAGGATGTCAGCGCCCGCCCTGATTACAGGGGCCTGTGCAGTTCACAGACCTTTTATCCTTCCACCCATCAAAACGAGCCTGAGTCAGACCTGAGGCTACAGGTTTGCAGCCCAGGCTGGGCCCAGGCTCGGGATTTTGCCCCCTCAGGTCTAGGCTGATCTGCCCAAGGCCTGCTTCCCTGGGGATTAGATCTGCAGCCAGGCACCAAAGCCAAGGGCAAGATCCTTGTAGGAGCCCTGGACACGAGCTAGGGCAGCAATGTTACCTTCACACTCCTTTTTCAGTCTTCCTAGGAGACACTGAAATCCTTCCCACGCATGCACCTTTGCTTGTGTGTGTGTGTGTGTGTGTGTGTGTGTGTGTGTGTGTGTGTGTACGCGCGCGCGCGCGTAGAGAGAGAGTCATTTGAGCCACATGAAAGACAGGCATAGTGGCACAGGGCTGTCATCCTAGCAAGAAGCAGAGGGGATAGTAAATCCCAGGTCAGCCTGGGCTTCATAGCAAGATGCTGTCTCAAAAACTAAATAAATAAATAAATAAATAAATAAATAAATAAATAAATAAATAAACAAACAAACATGTGTGGCAATCTCACAGAAACTATTTCGTTCACCCTGGGTCATGAGGCTTTCAAAGGCTCTCTATAACAACGACTGGGGTACAGGGATGGCTACTTTAATCCAGCGTACCCAAGAGGGGAAACAGTTAAACAGTATGTTTCCTTGGTCTGCCACACTGCCCACACTTGCAAGCTGTATTGGGAGACAATAATTTATACATGTTAAGAATTCCCCATGAGCCTTTTGCCCCCAGAATTTCAGGCAAACTTCTCTGCCCCATGGAAAGGATGGATCCATGCTGGGCACATTGAAGCTGGGAGTGTGGGTGGTGACGTGGTTCCAGTACAACAGACAACATCAGCTCTGGCATATCATAAACAGTCTCTCTCTCTCTCTCTCTCTCTCTCTCTCTCTCTCTCTCTCTCTGTCACACACACCTGGCATATCATGAACACACACACTCTCTCTCTCTCTCTCTCTCTCTCACACACACACACACACACACACAAACACTGGTTCTCGAATGTACACGGACACACACACCCATAATAAGTACATGAAACATACAGAATGGGGATAATGAAGAAAATATGCTACATATTATTTCCCTTATATTATTATAGAAAAGTGGTCTTTTCCACTTACCCATAAGCACATGCATTCTCTCCCTCCCTTTCTCTCTTTCTCTTTCACATACACACAGAGAGAGAAAGAGAGAGAGAGAGAGAGAGAGAGAGAGAGAGAGAGAGAAAGAGAGAGAGAGCATTTCCCATAATCCTACACCATGAGAAAACCCCGGGATCAGGGATCTCCCAGCTCTCCACTCTCTCTTATGCCATCCTCTGGTGTCATGGCCACTTCTAAAGCCTTTACCTCTCTCCTCTACACTAGACAAAATCTTCTCTTAATTAGCCACATCTTTAAGGAAACTGGCATTAAGATTCCTAGGCAACAGGCTTGGAGATCTCCCCAAGCCAAAGATCCATCCTTCGGAATCTCAATGAACTCAGCTCAGACCGACTGTCACCTATGACCCGAAATAGTCAGCAGCACTGTGTATTAACCAGACTCTGGATGAAGAAATTTCAGCATTCGTTACAATAAGGTGTTTATATTTTTTTTGTATGCTTACAACATTGCCTTTATTATGTGTAACATCAAAGTGATTATAGCAATTACATCTAACAGAATTAATTACATCATTCCAGGATACATAATGCATTAGAGGTAAACCAAAGAAAGAAAACATCTTGATTGTTGTAACTATTGTTGGTTAGGCTTTTCTCCAGCAGCAATGCCAATCCAGTGGCAGCTTGCAGGGCCCTGGAAGCTGAGAGGTTTCGGAGGAGATCAGGCTATATGCTTAAAATGAAGTGACGTTTTTGCTTAACAATATGTTGGTGCTAGGAGACATATAAAATCGATTTAATTTTTTTTAAGTGTAAATCTTTAAAAGGTGCTGCTTCATCCACCCAACCAATGTTACTACATAAAGAAAAAAAAAAAAGCACATGGGTGAAAGACTTACAAGTCTTTACGTATGCAAAATAAATGCACTCAAGGCTTCATTAATATTAATTTAAATTCAAAACCCATTTACATTAAATTGTTCATTAAAAATTGCCTATTTTATGCAACATGCATTTCTCAAAGAACTCAGAGGAAACTGAATTCATAGGGCTAAATTTAATGATGGGGACAGAATATCAAAAGTAAATGAATTTGAGCCATCGCACGTAGATTACCAAATAGTCCTTTGCTCTCCATTAAGGAAGAAGGCTCCAGTTTGGGAAACAAGTGAGCATTTGAAGTATTTTGTTTTCTACTACCTTAGACATGTGAAGAAAAAAATACCGGTTTATCACAGGCGAGGAAGAAGTGAGTGTGAGTGTGTGTGTGTGTGTGTGTGTGTGTGTGTGTGTGTGTGTGTGTGTGTGTTATGTGTAGGGTACAGGTGGAGAGAGAGAGAGATTGGTGGGACAGAGGCCAGCCAATCCATCTTTGAGCCTCAGGTTTCCAATTGGACTCAAATGCACTGAATATTAAGCATATGTTTTTAAGAAGGTACCTCAATGAGCCTCTCCCACTAGCCATCTTGATAGCAAACTGATACTTTCCCTCTCCTCTATCTTCTGCCCTCTGTGAGCCTTTAGAATCAAAGTCAGGAGACCAAGAAGTATGACAATGTTTGGTCCCTCCCTCCCCGAGACAATCTGAACTTCCCCTGTTTCCCCAACAGCTGTTCTGGACGAAGAAAGCACAGTTATAATTAATAACATGTGTCCTGACAGTATGGATTACTAATTTATCATTAAGCCCAAATAAATTTAAATTATGCTCCGAGAACCACACCTTCACATATCTGAGAGAAGAAAGTAGAGAGATGGTCAGAAAGTCCAAGATAGACAACTTTTAATGAAATGCCCTTTTGAACCTTCAGTACATCTATCTCGTGGGCTATTCTGGTTTGGAACAGTAAAAGAATTTACAGATTTGAAGGTAATTAAACCTAAGAATCTAAATGCTGATCAAACCAAGTGTATTGTGCTAGAAATGTCTTTTTTTTTTTAATGGGGCTTATAAAATATTCAATATTTGGTCAAGGACACTATGTAATTCTTCCAATAACGATTCCTAAATCTGGAGTCTGTCTGTCGTTCAGGCAAGTGGCCTTAAGCCGGCCACGCTGTGCTACTGTCTCTGTGAAGATTATTTCCAAGTATGCATAGCCTTAGTGTAGCCACAAACAGTGATGTGAATTTTTAAGTCCACATTGGACGTAAATTTTTACACATGCTGAAAAAATTAAGGAAAGCTCCAGCCTTTATCCATTTCTTACAATGCAGGTTTTAAAAAAAAAATCCAGAAAGAGAAGAAAAAATATATTCATAGTCATTGTTTAGTAGGATTTAAAAATTAATTGAATGACTAACTGCAAATACTGGAAACTAGAATTACTCTGTCTGGATTTAAAAAAAAAAAAAGGCTTACAGACATTTAAATGCATGTATCAGGACACTTTATCAACCTAACATAAAATTGTCATCTTATCTTATTATATGACTATTTTATGCATGTGTCAAAGAATTTAAAAATGACTGCCTGTCTATTGAGTCTAATTACAAGTGCACATTTTCTGCCTGGATGTTCGAGCCTACACCATTGTTACCAAATAAAATATATTGTATTCACCTTTCATTTTTACCTTCAGACACAGAAACCACCATTTAGAACATTAAGTAACACAGGAGCATGCACAAGGAGCCCCTCGCAGGGTTCCTGGTTTGGCCCGTCTCCCCTGTGCTCAGGCTTTGAGTGAAGGTAGAGGGTGTTGAACGTGCAGCTTATTTCCAGGACCCACCTCGCGCTTTGTTTTTTTAATGGTGAAGCCAAGTATGTGTAGAGTTTGTTCAGGATTGGGGGGGGGGGTTTAGGAATGGAAACTGTCCCTCCAGGGAACCCTCACAAGATTGCACCTGGACAGCCTGCTGGGCTTAGAAGGGGCTGTGACATCAGGACCACGGGGACACTTGCCAGTCCCTGGCTTTTCTTCATGCCTGCGCCTTGCAGCCTGGCCAGGCCTCACTCTGCAGCCCACGTGTGAAAGAGAAAGCACCCTAGAGGAGCTCCACACGCTTTGCCTTTAGCACTATCCTCCTCACAGAAGTGTCAGGCTGGACTGAGAGACAGGTTTGCTTCCTACAAACGCACCTGGGTCCCACATCTCCCGAGGCCCTGAACACAGTCACCTTCAGTTCTCATCCTTTCCCTAGCCAATCTTTAGTAAAAAAGGGAGGAAATGCAGAGTTTTGAGGCAATCTGGGGAGTAACTGTTGATATATCAGCTCTCCGAAACCTCACTCACACTCAGGAGCACACTCTAGGCAAACCCAAGAACAAAACACTTGCCACACCTCTACTCACAATCAAGGGTTGCCCTGGAGTGTACTGAAGCCCACCTCCTGACAGTTGTCAGAAGCATGGGGTGGGGCACACCATCCCAGGAAGAGGCCTTCCACCTCTTCCGTGTTTTTACCTTACTGACTTTCTTTTCTTTCTTTCTTTCTTTCTTTCTTTCTTTCTTTCTTTCTTTCTTTCTTTCTTTCTTTCTTTCTTTCTTTTTTTTTTTATGTATATAGTTCCCTTGGTTTCAAAGGAAAAAAACAAACCAAAAACCAAAAATAAAAACATAGACCAGCCAAAGATAGGTCTGTGCCTCCTTGCTCTAGAGAAGACTATCCGTCCAAAGGAAAAATATGTGGCAGGTCTGAGAGGGAATAAATTCCCAAGGCAGAAGCAGGCATGTCTTCCTGAGTGTGCTGTCGCTTCCAAGAGAGCAGGCATACGCTGCTGTCCAGAGCTGCCCTAAGTCTGAAGCAACTTGATGGAGGTGTCACACAGGCACACCACTAGGTGAGCCACCTCTTAGGCCGGCCACTTCTCAAGCTTGCGCACGTCCACTGGCAATGTCAAAGACCTTCTGCTATCCCAGGAAAACCACAGAGTTCAGGGACACCACCTGGCCCTGGCTCCTTTTACAGAACTCAGGGGCCTGAAGATTGACCCTCACAATGCGGCCACAACCTAAGAACTCCATAGAACATTCCTTTGCAAGGAAGAAATAAGAAAGGAAGGAAGGAAGGAAGGAAGGAAGGAAGGAGGGAGGGAGGGAGGGAGGGAGGGAGGGAGGGAGGGAGGAAAGAAAGAAAGAAAGAAAGAAAGAAAGAAAGAAAGAAAGAAAGAAAGAAAGAAAGAAAGAATCTAAAAGTCACTGACGAGTTGTTACTCACTGAAGATTTTTTTTTTAAGCTAACAGTGATCTTCTGTGCCATATCCTCCAGAAAACTGTACATATGTGGATAAAATACAACGTGCTGTTAGGATTATTCTGATTCAGCCCTGCTATTTTCCGAAAATACTTGTTTAAAAACAAACACTGTGATTGGGGATGGGGTGAGAAGGGGTCCTACTTTAAGGACGGAATAATGGCTATTTTGCCTAGAGGACACTGGCCTTTCCCATCTTCAGAGGGCGGCAAGAACCATCTTCCCAGTATGAATGGCTGGCCTTTTCGTATTACATGCTCCCAGGAAGGAAAGTCCTGCCCAGATTTCTGTCCAGAAGGTGAAGAAACTCCTCTTTCTTGCCCATCCTCCCTCTCTGCAGAAAGACTCTAAATCACGCATAATTTCTATTTTCAAAATCTAAATTGCAGAAACCGTCTTTTCAGGGATTCTTGGAGCCTGCTTCGGCCTTTCGGAGAGCTGTGCTACATTTGGCCTAGATAGAAAGCTTGCGTGCACCTGGGTGCTACGTCTGAACACTCTCCCCAGCTCTGGGCCCTTTGTGGTTGTTATTCTACCCCAGACCATTAAAAGGGCCCTAATTCCTATGACATGATTATCCAGGTACCAAAGCCCATTTGTCACCTGCAGCAGAAAATTGAGTTAATGCACAACTAAAGGCAGCCAGGACTGTGTAATATCAACTTGATTACATCAAACTAGCTGCAAACCTAATTCTGCTGCATGACACTGCGTCAAGCTTGTCATCTCCAATCATTAAAGCTGTCAGGAATCCATCAGGTTTACAGCTAATTAGGTGAACACTAATGAAGCTGGCAAAACAACTTTTCTTTTTTTATGGCTGAGCGGACCTTTCAGTTTGGAGGGGAGGGAAATTCTCGAGTATTCTCAAGGTTGCTGTGGACAGGGTTTCCAGTCACCAATCAGCAGACATCTTTCTTTTTTTTCCCACTGTCTCTCTATCAGTGCAAAGCAATCAATTTGTCATCACTCCCAGTATGTCACAAAAGCAGCTGTGAGAACTAGAAAAGGAGGGAAAGCGGAGAAGTTCCTAGTTCATCCATGCAAACAAGCAAACAAAACAAAACAGCACCTCACACAGCTCACTTACTGGCCTGGGTGTACTTATAACGCAGCCTAAACGTGGAATGGTTTTGTGTGGAGCCCTTCAGTCATTCTGCACCCCTCCTCCACACGTCCATTAGGCAGAGGCATTCTGATAAAGTAAATCCAAAACCAGGGGATGAGAAAGAATGAAAGCACTCATTCTGCCAACTTCTGATTGACCATTAAGCTATTGATGAATGTGCCTGTCAGAAGAGAGACAATTAAATCAAATATGAAACAAAGTCGTTTTGACGGGTCATTTTGATAGAGCAAAGCCATTCTTCCATCTCCCATTAGTCCTGCAGTCAAGTTTTTATATAATGAATTTTCCTTAACTGACCTGAGATTTCCTGGCTGGCTTAAAAGTGCAAAAAGGTTAGTGAACAGGTTGCTTTAAAAAAAAAAAATTAAAATAAAAAATGAAACCAACAGCACGTTTGAGAAAATTGTCATATGGGCCGGGTGGAACACCAAAGACGAACCACAGAGTTCAAAATCAAATGTAAAGATGCAACCACATATGTTTCATTGGATGGAGGCACAGATACCTTTAAAATGTGCACCCGAAAAGGAAAGAAAAAAAATCGCAGACTGGAAGAAGCCCAAGACATTCCTACTACCCAACTTTGCAAAGGATGCTTCCAAAGTTTTAGAGTTTATTTTGGGTAGATAAGCTCATTGCTAAGGCTTGGAATTTAAAGGAGGAGGTGGGATGAGCAGCATCAGTGAGGAGGTGAGCTCTCTGTTGGGATCTTCAAACTTTCTAAATTTGGGTAACACTGAGCACAGAGGAAAACATGCATTCAATTCGATGCACCAAAGCAAGTTCAATCCCTCCTGAGGTTTCTTCACAACACTGACAGAGCAGTACACTTCTGGGAGAAGTGTCTTCCGGTTCCTTCTCTCTGACCCTGGTGAAGAGACAGGAGGCCAGAGTGCAGCTGAGGTGGGCGTCCCGCTGGTCCCATGGCAATCACCACCGCCAGCAGCCTGGCAGCACCACCAGCACCAGCCCGGCTACCACCAGCACGCAGAACGTTACCTTCTCTCGGCCCTCCCCCTCTTTTATCAAAAGAGAAGTGGAGAGAAAGAAGATGAAAGAAAGGAGCTCCTAAGTAAGCCTCCCCTTCAAGCAGCCTCTGAGCCTGTGCACGTCTGAGTGTTATCCATATCAAAATACATCACGTCCATATGTGGTCCTCTCTGCAAGCCGCCCCAAATCCCTCAAGTTGCACTGACAGGGCCCTCCTGACGTCACGGAGCTCGGCCTCACTATTGCAAGTGATTTATTGATGTTTATTGGGAATGAATAGATCAAAGGCACAGGCATGACGGGCGATCAATCAGTCATCAAATCAAGGGTGGCAACCGGCCAGAAGCCCTACTTCCAGCCAACGTCCCCCCAACCGACATTATTGCAAAATAATGTTATGTGTGTGGGTTTTGTTTTGTTTTCAATGAATCTCTTTTCCATGAAAAAAAAAAAAAAGAGAGAGAGAGAGAGAGAAAGAAAGAAAGAAAAAAAAAAGAAAGAAAGAAACCAGCTCAGTCCTAACAGGAGTTGACATTCCTGGCGGAAAAAGAGAGGGAGGGGGGAGTACTCAGATCTGTCCCAGAACTAAGTGCTAGAAGAGGGCAGGGAGCAGCAGCGGAAAGAGAAGGAGGGGGTAAGAAGACATTCACGAGTGGAGGAAATGTCAGCATCCAGCACTGACCTGACAGTCATCTGACAATACCCAGACCCTGTACGCTCTGGTTTCCACCGCTGTACCGGGTTTGGGCCCAATAAATGAAGAATCAATCGAATTAGCAGAAGGTGGCCAGAGGGATCGACTAGCTCACTCCGTCTCGCTCGCTCTCGTCCCGGTAGACACCGGGTACTACCCGGGACAACACGGAAGGTGTCCCAGAGAACTCAGGTGACCCCGCCCGCCCCCCACCGAAAGACACGGGTTGGAGAGCGCCTTCCCCGCTGCTGTCGGAGCGGCGGAGGCGGGGACCTAAGCCGGCACGGTCGTCCCGGGGAGGGTGTGTGAGCGGGTCGAACGGAGAGCCTAGCGGGGCAACCGGGAAGGGGGAGGGGGGTGCGCGCACCCGGGCAGGAGAGCCGCGAGCCAGCCGGGCTCCCGGAGTTACTCTGCGCCCGGAGAGACAGAAAG
>NW_026596158.1:5665877-5670927 GCF_907164565.1 Psammomys obesus | reverse complement strand
CTGCCACCGCCGCCGCCGCCGCCGCCGCCGCCGCCGCCGCTGCCGGGGGGGGCCGGGGGGGGGGGGGGCGGGGGGGGGGGGGGGAGGAGGAGGAGGCAGAGGAGGAGGAGGAGGACCGCGCTGCCGGCGGAATGGGAAGTTTGACAAATCGCTCCAGAGGCCCGAGGAGGAGGGGGCGGGGAGGAGCGGTCGCCCTGCCCCCCCCCCCCCCCGTCCCCCGACGAGGTGGGCGGGGTTCGGGGCCGGGGGGCGGGGGGGGGTGGCTGGGGGGCGCAGCCGCCGCCGCCGCGGCCCGGGGCTCAGCGGTCCAGTCTTCTGCCCACGGCGCGGCTGGAGCGGCGGCGTCGGCAACAGGCAAGCTTAAAGGAAAAGGAGATGATCGTGTCACTCGCCTGCCCGCGGGGGCGCCCCCAGCCCGGGCCCTGGTCCCAGCCGCGATGCCTGCCCAGGACCCCCCGCCCAAGTCCAGACACCCGGAGCTGGCCCTCCGCCTCCGCCCCGTGCGCTCTAACAGGGCCGTGGGGCCCGCCCTGCCGGGCCCGTCCCGGGGCGCCCGCAGCCCCCGCCCATCCCTCTTCCCCACCCGGGCTCATCCCCAGGCCGCTCCTGGCTGCCCCTCCCAGGACGCACTCCTCTCCACCCGCCGCGTGCAAAGCCTCAGAGCGCTCCCCATCCCGGGATGGTGCCCCTACAAAGATGCCAGGGGCCCCGGGGTACCCCGGAGAGAAGCTGTGCCGGCTGCCGTGGGTGTGGGCCCTGGGGCTCCCCTCCTGGGACCCACCGTGGCTACCTCCCTCTGGCTTTTCCCCCTAGGCAAACTTTCTCAGGCCCGTTTCGGGGTCGGCGTGGGAGGGGGCACTCCAACTTTACCGACTTTGGGACGGTCCCCGTCTCATCACCCCGCGTCTCGCCCCCTTGGCTTCCTGACCGCGCCCCCCACCCACGGCTTCGGAGGGTGCCAAGGCGGGAACGGGGGGGGGGGGCGGGAGAAGAAACCCCGGGCTCCCCTGCCCATCCCCCGCCGGGGCGCGCCCTGGACGGGGGGTCCCGGCTTGGGGGAAGTTCTGGACGAAGGGGATTGATCATTGATTGGGTGACTGGGGTCGCAGAGGCTCGGAAAGGATTCGGCCGGTGCGCCCCCCCGGGAAGGAGACGGCTGGTAGGGTTGCGTTGGCGACCGGGCGACGCGGGCTCACTTACTCTGGTGGTGAGGGCGCGGGTGGGCTGGGATTCACGCGGGCGACCCTCGAGCGGCGGCGGTGGAGCGCCAGCCAGAGCCTGGGAGGCGCGGGCGGCGGCGCATCGATGCGCTGCGGGCTCGATTGCGTCTCCCTGGGCCAGTTCTTAGGCCGAGAACGGGGCGGCCGCGGCGCAGCGGGCTCCGGGCGGTGGTGGCGGGGGTGGCCTCTGGGCCCCCAGCTCCCGAGGGCAGCCCTGGGTCTGGGCGCGCTGGCTCGGGCCGTTGCACCCACTCGAGCTCCGAGGCCCACCGTCTACCCGAGGGCCCGCGCCCAGCGCCCCAGGACTAGCCGCCTGAGCGCGCAGGGAGCTGCCAGCCCTGGCCTTTCTCGCTCGCTTCTTGTTCTCTTCTTGTTATTTTAAACTTATCCTTCTCTTCCCCCTCTTTCGGCCCTGTCTCTTTTTCGTGCTTCCTTTGTGGCTGCTTTTTCAAGTTTGTTTTAAAAGTTCACAGCGTGCTTTCTTTTTCTCGTAGACCAGGAGACCGAGATCTCACCCTATCGGTAAGATCAAAAGTCTCCGCTCGCCCCCGGCCGGCTGGCTTGGGCAGGGTCCAGACGCCTCCCTGAATGCAGATGTGCGGCTGCTGTCCTCCGGGGCTATAAAGCCGGCTCCGGAGCCTAGGCGCGCCGGAGCTCAGTTAACCCGGCGCGGATCCCGGGTGGAGCCCAGGGCCGGAGGCCGGTTGAGGTTGAGCTCCTGAGCTGCGGTGATGCCTGTGTGTGTGGCGTGTTCGTGGGTGGGTACGCCTGGGGCGCCTGCTGCCTGTGGCCGCAGAGGCCGAAGCGGCGTCTCCTCCAGGCCGGGGAGACACGGCCCCCCGGCGCTTGACGCTTCTTGCTAGCGAGGGATCGGTGAGTCGGCTGGCCCCGCCGTTAGCCGCACGGTTCAGGTGGCGGCGGCGCCCCCCTGGCCTGGAGGAGGGTCGTTGCCACCGGAGGTCAGACCCAGAAGGTCCCCGGCTCACGTTCAAAGCGCGGAGCGCCCATCTAGGCGCGCCGGCGGCGGCGACGTGCTTACAGCGCTGGGCACCGCGCGCTGGGAGTTCGCCCAGAGGAAGCCTCCCTCTCTCCCTCTCCTCCTTCCCTTTGCTGCTCTCTCAACCTTCCTTCTTCCCTCGCTGCCGTACCCCCCTCCCCGTGCCGAGGCCTAAGCTTCGGTCCCCTGTCGCCTACCGGCACCCTTGCTCGCCAGTGCCTAGCTCTCCCTGTTCAGGCGCCGCGCACTGTGCGATCCGCCCTAACATCTGTCCGTCCAACCATTGACGCATCCATCAGTGTCAATGGGCTGCACATTGCAGCGACAGCCTGTCACGCACAACACGGGCTGTGCAGAGTGCACACTGCGACCGCACTGCTTTGCCCGGTGGGGCACGCAGACTCGGCCGGTTTGGCACTGCCTGCATTCCTGATTTCTGCCGAGCTCTTTTAGCTACACGCACCCATTAATTTGAGTGCACCCTTAATTTAAGGATCCCAACATGTGCATAGTTTTGTTGTTGTTTTTTTTTTTTTTTTAGATCGTTCTACGGATGGAACATCGGAGAAGGGGCAAGGTCAAACTAGACCTTATATTTCACTAGGATTTACCTTCTCTTCTGCTGTAAGGTTGGATGTCACTAAAAGAGAAGGGTTCCCCAAATTCGCACCCAGCGCAAAATAGACCCTGAAGCTACCTGAAACGGGACCTGAACTCCCTCAACCTGGGCTAGCTGCTAGGTTGTGGCGTTTGCCCCTCTGCATTCAGCAAGATTTCAATGAAACAGAAAGTGAGGAAAAAAAAAAAAAAAAAAACTTTGCATAGCCGGGGCTGACTGCTGTTTTCCTGGGCCGGACGGGGAGAAATGCCGACCGATGGACTCCCAGTGAAAACGGAGGGCTTTGGGTACCAGAATTGGCTTCTGGCTAGTAGTGACTTTGTAATTCACATGTCATTACAGAAAAAGGACAGGGCCGTGTGTTTGAGAAACCAGAGCTTGCGGATAGTTCCTGGCTGCTTGGGCGGTAGTTCTTCCTATTGTACTTCTCTGCTTCCCGCTAGTTCTGTAACTACACAGATGGTAAACACACATGCACAGGTGTCCCCGAAGAGCCCGGTCCTCCCAAAGGCCTTTCTTTTGCTCTAAAAAAAAAAAACCTCAGGGGGAAGGGTCCCACTCCTCTCACATCTGAATGAAACCTACCCTGCATTTGACCTGACTTTATTATTGTAAATATTTCTGTCGACCGTCCCGCCGGCAAGCAAGCCTTTCTGCAGTTGATATCGCGGTAAGGCAATTCCGAGGGGAAAAGAGCCGCGTTCAGGAGAGCGCTAGGGCTTGCTGGGCTCTGGAAAGGGCCGGAGAAGGGTTGCTTCGGCAGCTCAGCAAAGTAGCCCGTGCTGCAGGAAGTGAGCTCCGCTCGCCACATCCCCAGCGGTCCAGCTGTTCTCACACTCTGCTGGAGGACGGAAAAGCCCGAGCTTGGTAGAGGAGGCAGGATTCTGTAAAAGATATGCTGTGTAGAAAACGTTCACCCTGCTCATCATAGAGACGCGGTTATCTTCGCAAAAGCAACAGTAGGCTTTCAGTGTCTGGGCACCTAGGAACTTCTGATCCTCTTTAAACTGTGCTGGTTAGTAAATGTCTTAAGTCAAATACTTCTACCTTTTGGAGGTCCCGCGTTTCCGGGAATCATTTCTTAAGTCCCTGAAAATAGAAAGAGAAAGGAAAGGACTGAATGAAGTGAAATGGCTTACCTAAACACCCAGTGCTGAGAGCCCATGGGGGAAACTAAGCTGGCATCTCTGTCCGGGAGGCTCACCTTGAAATTAGGTGGTCATGTTATTAGTGTTTTACATTGCCAAGAGCCAAGAAGGCATCCTGACCACCCCCAAGACTGCATCTAAGACTCAGTGGAACCCCGGTGGTCCACTGCTTCCAATGTGCAGAAGACTCCCAAAGAGAGTTTTCAGGTCAAGGGTCAGACATCCTACCCAGCTTTTCCAGTTTAGAGCGCTGGATTTCCACTCCTGGGACCTTGTACCCTAGGTTTCACCCACTTTGGCTAGTCTGAACTCCTCGAGGGTGGAGTGTATCCATTACAGACATGGCCCAAAACAGTATTCACAGGCGCTGGGTTTGACCCCTGCTCCCCCAGCACAATATACTGTTTAAAGTTATATGATGGAAAATAGTATCTTGGCCACTGCCTGAAGGCAGCCAAGTTTGTGTTCTACATGGCCACCGAGGGCAGTTAGATGACAGCCCTCTGGGTTCTAAGAAGGTTGGGGTGTGTCTCTAGTTGAGTGCCCACCAAAAGGAAAAAGGTGTCTTGAATGCCATCATTCCAGGACAAGGAGCTAGGGCTGGCTAATGACCCCCAAACATCTGGGGCCTAAATTCTGACAGCAGATAGGGGTACTTGCTGGGGTCCATGAAAATATCATCTTGAAGGACAAGGACTCTGGGAGCCTTTGGTGATGGCAAGGGCCTTTGGCAATGTCCCAGGGGCTGGCCCTGACTGAGGGTCCCAGCACTAGGACCTCTCCAGCCTGGAGTGGTTGGTGAGCTTTTTTTCCTCACTTTTCTGAGTTAGGCAGTGTTGGGGAAGTGCCATGGGTCCTGAGACTCCTGTGACCATATGCCTCAACCTGGAATTGGGCTTCAGTCCCTGCCAGAGCTGGAGGTTAGGGCCTGAGCCAGGCCCTCTGCAGGTGGTAAATTGTTTGCTAAAGGTACTTTCACAGAGTGGGGAAGTTTGTTTCTTTTTTCTTTTTCTCTTTCTTTCTTTCTTTCTTTCTTTCTTTCTTTCTTTCTTTCTTTCTTTCTTTC
>NW_026596158.1:5660570-5665867 GCF_907164565.1 Psammomys obesus | reverse complement strand
TTCTTTCTTTCTTTCTTTCTTTCTTTCTTTCTTTCTTTCTTTCTTTCCTTTTTTTTCCTGGTAGCTTTGTTTTAAGAAACCAGATGCTTTGTTTGTAAACTCTCCCCAGAACTTTTACACTTTGGACATGAAATAAACCTTTGAAAATTGGGGTGGTATGTTAGGTTTATAAATGCCACTTCTCTCTGGCTTCTGGGAGGCTGCATCAGGTGCACAGAGCTTGAGCCTAGGGGTGGGGGTGGGCGCAATCTTGGAAGGAAAGTAAGTGAATGGTTCTACACTACCTCAAAAATTATTCGGAAGCGTCTTCCAAATTGGACACAGATATCCGGGGCCACACATGCAGGCCCACACTGGCAATCACCAGAGTTGTATGGTATCTGGTTTGTAAATTCCTTACGTCGTGGGACACAGAAAGAAAGTCTCAGCTTTGCCTAGAAGGCCAGTGCAAGTCTGCAGGTTTTCAGCTAAAGTCCTTAGCTTGAAAACACAAGGGTTTCCCTGATAGCCTTGGTACTGGAGGGTCGGGATTTGGATGCAGAAGGGGGAGGGCTTTGGTTACAGATCCCAAGGGTGTAGCTTCCCCACCCCAAGAAAGTTGGTGCCTTCCCTTCTAGTTGCTTCATCCCCACTCCCCATCCTAGATTCCCGGGCAGTTATAAAAGTGGTTAAAAGGAAAGCACAACAAAACCTAAAGCTAACTTAGGAGACTGATGATGGTGATCAGGGGTGGATCGGGGTCTGGGCTTAAGCCAGGCAGCTTCATTGCCCACTGCGCCAGGCCCTGGATTCCTTCTTCCCTCCCCCAACCCCGTTTTCAAGTATCTCCTTTTTCTTCCGAAATGCTTTTTCATTCGTTTACCGAAGTTTTAGAAAACTTTTTTTGGAGACGGAAGATTAAATAAAGAAAAGAGAAAGTCTCTGTATTTCTGTCTAAACAGGACAGAACCGCTTTAAGCCCCTCTGAAGAGCACAGTTACCAGTGGCATGCCCTTAAGCTGGGTCCCACCCGTGGCCTTGGGTTCTAAGGGATAATTTCCCGAATCTCTCCTACGTCACTGCAGGCTCCCGCTCCGACTCCACTGGGTGAAGTAATAGATGTATAGAAACCACTCGGACATTTTAAAAAACAAACTAAACCTGTGATTGAGATAGCCAGCTGTTACCAGCCACAGTGGGACTGGCGAGTGGCTAGCTCTTCGCTGATGGGAATGTAGATATGTCCACTTGCTCCCTAGCGAGTGGTGGCGAGGGCTTGCGGACCTTAGTGACCTGATACTGGTCTGAACCCAGCTCTTTGAAAAAGGGGGGACTGGGACAAGATGCCAGTAGTCAAAACACCAGGTCATTAAATAGCAAACAGACCGACCATCTTCTTACGGGATGATTCTCTGGCCAGGGAATTTACCAGCCCTGGAGGAATCTTGTTTCCTTTTCTCCTTTCCTACCTCATTCCTAACCCGTGGTGATGTGGTTTCCACTTCCCAAACGGGGAAGACCAAACATAGCACTGAATAGGGGCAAGTAAAGAGGAGCAAGAGGCTCTATTCTTTTCTCTTTTATATGTCTTGAAACTTGATAAATATTACTTGTATTTGGACAGTAGGGGGGTAGAGGATTCTAGGAGGCTAGAGGGTGAGATTGTGTAATATTCAAGTGATGTCTGGCCCCAGGGGCTCTTCTGTCTAGATCTAAAGATCTACACACACCCTGCACAGAAGAGCTTACTAAATGTTATCTCTGCTTTTGTCCGTCTTCTGACTCCGGAGTGTTCCTCCTCCTTTCCCTGCTTTCTATTTTTCTGTTCTGTTCTCTCTTTCGAAGAGTTCCTCCTTGGCCATCATAAGAATTCTCAGGGTATTCATTTAGAATCCGAGTTTTTTTTCCCAAGACAAAGCGTAACTATCTCCACCCTGGGCACCAGCTCCGAGGGAACTAACCAGTTTGCGTGTTTTGTAGCTTTTGGAGTTGGTGGGGATGAGAGGAAGGTCAGACACTGGTCGACACCTGGTATAAAATAAAAGAACATGTTAAGAAGTTTCAAAGCTGCCAATAAAACCCTTTAAGTGGCTTGTGATGCACTGCCTGGGGTTGCTGCGGTGGCATTGGTAAATGACTCTAATGCCCAAAGAAAAACATTACAAATGCCGCTGTCTGCGCCACCAATCGGGCGCCGCTCTCCAGCGCGGGCGGTGGCTCCTCTCTGGCGCGGAGGGCACCCGCATTTGCATGATAAATTGACCAGACTGGCGGCAGCCAATGAAATATTCAAATTAGGCACACGGGGTGGGAGCGATGCGAAGTCCCTTGGGCTCCCCCTTTGAGCAGGGAGCAGAAGCCGGCTTTGCCACCTCTCTTTTAGCGCCCTCCAGAGGCGGGACAAAGCGTGGGTCCATTTGGGACAGGAGGGTGGGAGGGTTGGGGGAAAGGCAGGTGGCACTCTACAGGTGCTCTTGGGCACGGGAAGGCTATGGGAATGGGCTGGCCAAGCGGATTAGAAATACCTTAGAGCTTCTAGCCACCTTGCATTTAAATCAGCAGCGGAAACAGGTGTGACTCTAAGGAATTTCGGTCGGGCGGGCCCTAGATGCTTTCTAACTGTACCTTGGCTGTGTGGGCCCTAGGCTCATCTCAGACCACTGCAGACTTCCTAGTACCAAAATTCTGGAGCAGACACGTCTAAACCACGGTGAAGGAGAAGATTCCGTACCAACAGGCCTGGCAGGTAGCCCGGTTTAGAGCTGTGTTAGACTCTTCTCAGGTTTCACCAGGCCTAGGAAGTCAACTGCCTGGGAATGAAGACACAAGCTCTGCCCAGGGTCTGGCAGGAGCCTCAGCAGGCAGAACTCACCTGGTCAGGGACCCTGGGGAGAAAGCACACGGGCTCAAGGAAGCTGCTGTGGGTGTGTACAAAAGGGACTTTGTAAATTGCTAGTCAGCAGACGGAAAGCCCAGCAGTGGGCTACGCCAGACAATGTAAAGGGAGCTGACTTTTAAGTAGGGGCTGCCCTTGGTGGCCAGGGAGCAAGCCAGTCTTTCTCAGCATCAGTGATGAGCACTCTCTCCTCTTCCACCGCAAGGCTTACAGATGGTTCCAACCGGTTCCCCTAGACAACGCTTATTCCTCAGCCCTTTCTCAGGTCCACAAGGGCTTTTAAGGGCGTGATATGAGTCCCTCTGAGCACTTCTCCCCCAGACATGCACAGCAGAAGTCAGTTACCTACAGCTGGTCTCCCTAGCCACTAACCAAGAAATCTCTGGGAGGGAGCCTAGCAGAGCCTGGCCCCTTATAATAATAACTGTAAAGACACCAGGCAGTAAACTCAGCTTGCTTTCTTGTAATCCTAACTCTAAAGCTAAGGTGGAAGGATGGAGACTTGGGCTAACCTGGCTGTGGGCTAACGCAAGGAAAAGTAGTACTCAGGAATACAAATTTGAGAGAGGGTTGATTTGGATTTTTGGATCATTTGGCAGGTTTTACCTACATCTTCAAAGTATGCTGTCCAACAAGAGGGGAGTAATGCATGAGCCATTCCTGTCATTCAGGGTTTTAAAGAGTGCTGGCTAAAGAGAAAAGGTTCTGTTCTTGGCCTGGTGGTACTGCATACGGCAAGCTGGTAGCAAAGGTTGGTCGTTTTTCTCTGATTGCTAGCTTGTGTGTTTGGGCATAGAGTTCCCACAAGGAAAGGCCTGGGAAGAGAGCATGCCTTTCCCTGGCAGGCTGGGTCAATTTTGACGACATCTCAGGAAGTCCTTCCTCAGTCATCCTCAGACATCACCTCTGAGCTAGGAAACATGTTAGTGGGTCACCGCCACCCTCCAGCACTGATGTTTACTGCGCAATTCCTTCCACGCATACAAGCAGCTGAGTGGAAAGGTGGAACACAGAGCAGGGCTCTCCAGCCCAGCCTGAGAGCCTTACCTTGCCCAACCTTTTACAAAGGACAAGCCACTCAGTTCCTCTTAGAAGGCATCATGCACACAGAAGGCCTGAGCTTCACCTTATGCACATGTGCACCGAGTGCAAGCTTTGGCGTTAGTAATTGGGAGGCTGTATCCACGGCTTGCCCTGTAACAGCTCTCTATCTGAAGCACCTGAGACCTAAGGAAAAAAAAAAAAAAAAAAAAAAAAAAAAACCCTGATCAAAGTGGGAGATACGCCCAAGCAGGGAGCTTTCCTGAGCAGCCCTGGATGTGAGTGAGCCACCTAGAAGCTGCTTCTCAGGGGCAGGCCCTGGACACATGCATGCTGTTGTCTTGCTAACAACCCTGATACATACTCCTTGGTCATCCCATGGTGGAACCCCTAAAGCCAGCATGAAAACAACAGCCACAGGGTCAGACCTCCCAGACAGACAAAGGGTATCAGCATGAGTGAGTGTGGAGCTGGGCAAGGAAAGAAAGCAGGGTGTGTGTGTGTGTGTGTGTGTGTGTGTGTGTGTGTGTGTGTAGGTGAAAGGCAGGCTGCCTTGCCTCCCAGCTTCAGGGAAAACTGGGCATTTTCAAGGGCTGATAAGAAGGTTCCCTCAGACCTTTCCATGCACTCATTAGAGGAAGCGCTTTGCTAAGGATCCACGATGATATTTCTATTTTCCCTGTTAGTAGCGAATGGAATTTGCACCATCCAGGTCAGACAGAAAGTAGAAGCTGGGAAAGTTTGACACTCTCATTGATTTGCTCTCCTCGCGAGAGAGGAGTATGACTTCAAGATTGCAATTAGGAGCCAGCCTGCTCAGGGCTTTCTCTCCTGAGCTCAGGTGCGGCGCTGATCATGGATTGCAAGCCCTGCTTCTACTCTCCTAAGGAGGAGGCAGCTTCATTCACGGTTCTAAGGTGGAGCCGAACCTGCCGAAGCTCCCAAAGACCACCTGGCACTCTACTCTCCTTTTTGGTCAGGCCTTTGAGCAGATGGCAATTTTTTCCAGTGTTTTAAAAGTATTAACTTCCTTTCAAACATTCTTTAACCTTTAATGTTTTGTAACTTGATGAAAAGGTCACTTTGTTCTGAGTATGCAGCTGTTCCTTAATTATTCAGCTATAGGTGAATTCCTCCCAAATCCTCAACTCTTCTTTCTCTCTCTCTCTCTCTCTCTCTCTCTCTCTCTCTCTCTCTTTTTTTGAAGGGGTGGTGGTGGTGGTGGGCGGGATTGAGGATGAACACAGGGCCTTGCACATGCTAGGCAGGTGCTCCACAGCTGATACAGCTGAGTCACAGGTAAATTCTAGGCAAGGACATCCCTGACCCAGATTCTCACACACACACACACACACACACACACACACACACACACACACAC
>NW_026596158.1:5651926-5660560 GCF_907164565.1 Psammomys obesus | reverse complement strand
CACACACACACACACACACACACACACACACACACACACACACACTCCTGGAAAGGTGGCTTAATGGTTAAGAGCACTGACTGCTTTTCCAAAGAACATAGGCTTATATCTCCCAGCTCTGACATGCAGCTCACAACCATCTGTAACTCTGGTTCCAGTGGATTCAGTGCCCTGACTGGTCATCTTGGACACCAGGTGCTCAAATGGTTCTCAGATACACATGAGGGCAAAACATCTATCCACACAAACTATTTTTAAAATATCGCATTTATTTATTTATTCATTTATTTGTGTGTATGTGTGTGTACATGACATAGCATGCATCTGGAGGTCAGAGGGCAAGGTGTCGGAGTCAGGTAGCTCCTTCTATTTTATGGATATCTAGGAATGAACTCAGGTCATCAGCCTGGCAGCAAGCAGCTTAGCCACGGAGCCACCTCACTAGTTCTCTTCCAAGCCCCTGATTCTTTAATGGGATCCAAACTGTGCATAATACAGTTTCCTCCATGAAATTTGTTCCATGAAATCTGTACATGTATGTGCATATATGTTTATATTCGTATTTATGTGCTTATATTTTGCACATTTATGTCTATGTATATTTGTATTTGAACGTACAGTATATTTGCATTTGTACACATTTATATCTATGTAATTTGTATGCAGGGACTTGGATTTACACGGATACATGGACTCCTTCAGCATGTCCACACATTTTCTTTCTCTTTTAACAATTTACTTGATTTCATTTTATGTGCATTAGTGTGAAGGTGTCAGATCCCTTGGAATTGGTGTTACAGACAGTTGTGAGCTGCCATGTCGGTGCTGGGAATGAACCCAGGTCCTTTGGAAGAGCAGACAGTGCTCCTAACCACTGAGCCATCTCTCCAGCCCCACACATTTTCTTTATAGGAAAATAGATTTAAGATTTACTTACTTGAATGATGACTTTCCCTAAACATTTGGTGCCTACCATTTTTTTTATATGTGTTCTTGACTTTTAAAAGAAGATTTTGACAGTGTCCAAACAGGGTCTCACTATGTAGCCCAAGGTGGCCTAGAGCCTGCCAGGTGTGTCCAATCTTTTAATACTAGGGCACACATTGTCATCTTCAAAGTCCATGCCTGTAAACAAGTTCCACAAAGCAGAGAAAAATAGATTGTAAAGCAGATCTCATCATGCTTTAAGTAAGTTCACAGTTGTGTTGTGGCACATCTTTGCTACCCCAGATCCAGCTGTGATCTGTTTCAGGTCAGACACACCGCCCTGTAGACCTGGAAATGCTCTCTGGTCCAGAGTGCTGACATTACCACATGCCACAGCTCCCTGGTACACAGGCTCAGCTTCCAGCAGCCACTCACTTCCACCTTTCCTTCCAAGTTGATGTGTTCTCCCAACCACAGGTCCAAGTGTACTAGATTTGTATTTAAAATTTTAAAAGTGAGCTGGTAGGTTGAGAGGAGAGCATGAAGGGGTTTTTTAGTGTACTCTCCCCTACAGAGTGTGTTTATGTGTTCAAGAGGCAATGGGTATGGTTCCCTGAATCTCTTCTCTTCTCTCTTAGATGAGAAATCTCTAGGCAAAGAGAAGCTCTTGGATCCTGGCACTCATCTTAAGTCTTTGTAGACTTGTGTAAGAAATAAATCTGCTCCAAGCTGTGCACTAAATCATGAAGAGCACTCTGTAAGATTAACGTTCATTAAGTGCAAGAGACAGAATTGATACTTTACTTAAAAGCATATACCTTTAAAAGGTCTCTGGATGCAGGAAAGTCGAGGAATAGCAGAAACAAGGCTTGGAGAAACAGCTTGGTGGTCTCTCCCAGAAAGCATTGTCTCAGGATTCATCACCTAGAATGGTTTTCTGCACTTTCCTGACTGCTAGATAGTTTTCTGCATTTCCATTGGCTTGGTGTTGGCTTCCTGTGTCCCTGTGTGGAACACTTCACAAATTCAGAGGAGCAAAGAGAATTTTTAGAACATTCTTCCAGTACTGGGAGAGTTGAGGCAGGAGGATTGTGAGTCCCAAGACAGCCTGACACACATAGTGACTGCATATGTATACAAGGTAAAGGAAAAGTAGGATTGTTTAAATCGTATGTAAATAGGATTAAGCTAAATAAATAAATACAACTTTCTAGTTCTCAGCTAATGGTCACAGCACTCAAACAGGTGAGGCAGGAGGATTGCAAATTTGAAGCTACACAGTGAGACCCTGTCTCAGCACTGAGAGGAAGAAGTTTTCAACATCAACGAGTACATGCTGTAGCCAGCATTGAAAATCCCCCTGACTCCTCCTAATTCCAATCCTCATGTCCTGGAGGGCACTGACCATCTCTACCCTTCCACACTAAGATGTTTCCACATTTAGATGTAAATGGAATGACACTAACTGGATCGCCTTGTGTCTTTTACTTCGTAGTGTGTATGACTCAACTGTGTAGTCAGGTACACAGCTGGTTTGTTTTTAAATTTTTACACTATGAATACATTTAAGTACATAGGCATTTCTGCTTTTTCTTTTTAAGAGGGCTATGATTTAAAAAAAGGGGGGGGGCAGCTAGGCTTCCTATATGCTTGTAATCCCAGAATTCTGTAGTAAGATGATTTTGAGTTCCAGGCTGGCCTAGGCTACATACTACACAGATCCTGTCTCTGAAAATGGGGGGATGCAACCCTCTGGGCATCCCTCTGGGCAACCCTCTGTGCATGTGCAACATTGGGGCTGCTGGGTTGCAGGTGCACAAGGCTCCAACAGTTTTCTAAAGTGGCTGTGTCTGTCTCCACCCCCACCAGCAGGCTTGCAGTGTCCTCTTGCTCTTCATCCTTGTCAGCAGGAGGGAGGCATTTTTAGCTGTGGTTTTTCTTCCTCTGGGTACCTCTGAATCTGGTGGTTATAGCTGCCATTTCTTGAAGTATACATTTCTCTCTCTGCCTTGTAATGAGTTTGAACACCACCTGTTTCTATTTTTGATCATTTGCATTCCAGGGTCTGTTAAGATCCTCTTCTTGTCTTTTGTTGGACATATGCTTTGTAGTATTTCAAGAAAAATTTCTTTTTTCTTTTCTTTTTCTTTCTTTTTTTTTTTTTTTTTTTTTTGGCCTGGCAGCAGCATGCTTCCAGGTAACAAACAGTCCATCACGGAGGGATGTCAGAGCAGGAACTACAGCACATGAAAAGACCACAAAGGAAAGCCTCCTGATAGCTTTCTCCCTAGTCTCTGCTAGGTTAATTTTCCACATGTATATATAATTTATTACTATTATTATTATTTTCATGAGATTTTCATGCCCATCCCTCTCCCCCCATCTCCTGACAGATCCACCCGCATTGTATACCCACTAAACTTTGTGTCTTTACTTCTTTCTAATCCCCATCCAGTCACCTTACTGCTGTCTGTATGCTCTTCTGTGTGCAGTCAGCCACTGGGATAGTAGACCCACCAGGGATCACACCCTTAGAACTAACTATCCCTCTCTTGATGGTTACCAATTGCCAGTCACCCCTTGGTTAAACATGAGACTTTGTGCCTACACTTTCAGGAAATCTTTTATTATTCAGTTGGTCTCAAATTGAACTGATGACTACTCAGAGACACTTCAGTAGGATCCCTGATTACAAGCCTAGGATTACCCAGTTTACACATATTCCTGATCCCCTAGGAAGAAGGGTATCACCTCCCAGCAGACCCTAGGTACTGGCTCTGTTTCATCAACAGAAATCCAGTTTTCTTGCCTTCTCGCTCTCCATTACCCAGTGTCTCCAGCATCATCTCACTTTATGAGTGCTTCTGCTCAGAAGCTCAAGAAGACTTCAAATATGAAATAGGACTCCATGAGTCTGTGTTCATGTCCAACAAGAAGAGCGTGAAATAGTAATGATGTGGATAAGAAGACAAACCTTTTCTGTTCTCAGTAATCCAGTATTCAAGAGGCAGAGGCAGGAGGATTACAAACTCAAAGCCAACTTGAACTATATAGTAAAGCAACTCCCCACACACAAAATAACAAAAAATTAGCATCTCAAGTAATCTAAGTCCTTCCTCTCAGTTTTTTTTTTTTCCTTCCTACAGTTTTTAAGGACCACGTCTGGGGAAAGTCAACTTCAAACAGCTCCCACACTCACCAATATTCATTGATTTAAAAACCATTCTTTTTAATTTGCATAGAGTAAAAATCACTTTTCACATGTACTGTTCTTGGTTCTGACAAATACATGAAGTCCTATTACCATTGCAATCAAGCTTTGGAACAGACCAGGCCTGTTAGGGCATGCCTGCAATGCCAACACTTCAGAAGACTGAGGTAAGAGGTTCAGGACCAGTATAAGTAGAACCCTGTCTCAAATCTCCCACAAGACCAATATTTCTTTGGCTCCCCTTTTAGAGTCAAATATCCACCAACTGTTCTTACCTCCCAGTTCTTCAGGCCAAAACCCCCATTCACTTGAACCACTGAGAGGAACCATTGGTCATTATTTCTCAAAATTTGTTCTAAAACATAGGATGGATAAATGAAGTTACATACTGCGTCACTTGTCACTTTGTGAGTCTGCTCTCTTTGTTAATACAAGGCATTCGAGACTGGCCCGTGCGGAATTCACAAGCAATTCAGCATCATCGCTGAGATGCATTCCAAAGCCAGATGACCCACTCATCAGTGAAACAGGAAGCATTGTGAACCAAGCTGCTGTAAACATGTAGGTGCAAGCTCCATGGGAGATACTGTAACCTCTCCTTTCTTGTGTGTGTGACTGATGGATCTATATGGTCAGGACGTGTTTAGATGTATAAAGAATCACTAAATAAGGCTGGTAGCAAACACCTTTAATCCCAACATCGAGGAGGCAGAAGTAAGTAGATCTCTGCGAGTCTGAGGCCAGCAGGGCTACATAGTGAGACATAGTCTAGATGATGATGATGATGATGATGATGATGATGATGATGATGATGATGTAGAAGAGCTGTAGAGGTGCCTCAGCTGTTAAGAGCACTTACTGCTCTTGCAGAGAATCCAATGCCTCTTCTGACCTCTGTGGGTACCAGGCACATACATGGTATACATATACACATCTATACAAAACACTCATACACAGAAATACAAATTAATTAAAATATTAAAAAAAGAAGAGGAAAAAAATAACAGGAGCAACTAAATGCCTTTTGTTGTGGTGCTAGAGCCTGGAACACAGGATCTTTCATGTACTACATGTGTGCTGGACTACCCCTGTGCCAGACAATTTTCTTTTCTTGTTTTGTAGTGTTGGGGATTGAAACCAAGCATGCAGCTCAAGGGCTCTACCGGGAAGCTGTCGCCTCAGCCTTACCCAACGGCATTGTTATTTTTATTCACATGTGTCTGCGTGCATATATGCCACAATATGTATAGGTGCCTGCTCTGCCAAAGGAAGGCTTCGGGTCCTCTGGAACTGGAGTTAAAGATCATTGTTCGCCTTGCTACATGGGAACTGTAGCAAACCCAGGTCTTTTGGGAGTCGTGCTACCTCTGAAGTCAGCGATCCACTCTGTGGCCCCCAAGGGCTTGCAACATTTGCATCTCTATCAGCCATAAGGGCAGGGACCTACATGCTTTTAAAGAGATTGTAGTGGACCTGAAGGTGCTGGATAGAGAGAGGATGCTATGCAGTTTGTCAAGGTGGGAGACTGGGGAAGAAATATATCTGAACTCTGTGTGTGTTTAAAAATGTATATGTAAGTTCAAGTTTGGGTATGACACACTAGTTACTAAGTTACAAATCCATACGTGTCATATATTTTTAAAAAGGACTATGCCCCTTCAGCACTGTGAAATGAAAAGATTACTTCATTTGATCTCTCCCCCCTCCGTTACACACACACAAATTGCACATTAATTCTTTACAATGTCTTTTGACTGTATTGGTACCATCCCTCCTCCACCCCAGGCTCAGGCAACATTGTGGAAAGAGGAGCAGGATAAGGAGAGACAGAGTCAGTGGATGAATATAGTGGGACACTGCTTTTCAGACACAGTAGGGAAGCTGCATATATGAACTTCACAGCATCTTTCACTCAGACAAAATCCCAGCATGGAGTGGGGGAGGTAGGAACGAAATCCCTCCCCTAGCTGAGGAACTAAAGACAACTGACAGCTACTGGGAGAAGGGGTGGTCCAGTTCCTTTAAGGATGTGGCTCCGGGATGACCACACTCCAGTGGAAAGCCACACACCCAGGAGCATACAGACAGCACAGACTGGGTCGGATGGGGTTTATACTCGAATTCTTAACTCCTGTGGGATCTACTTTATCCTGAATGGGGACAGAATCCTTCTAATCCTGGGTCATTTGCTTCTGCTAAGGGGAGGCAATCACCACTCTACCCATTTAACAGATGCAGATAGGGCACTGCCACTTCAGCCAAGCTTTACGGAGCATGTCAGAGAACACAGTTTTATTTCTGAGTTCAGAAAGTAGCTCTTACCACACTGTGGCAAGAACTGGGGAGGAGCCAAATCCATATCACAATGCCCTAGCTGGCAGGGATCACAACAATCCTCACTTGAAACTCGACACCCTGTTATGGACCCTTCTCCCAGCATCCCCACCAGGGACTCCTGCAGCCTCGGATTAAACAGAATCAGCTCATTTCCGGCGTGACCCCTGAGAACACAGGGCGGGCGTTCCACCTCTCACCAGTGGCAGTGTGGGACACGTCTGCAGACCCGTGTTCACAGTACAAAGGGAGACAGAGAGGAGGCTACAGTGCCACGTGCCTGGTGACCTGGCGGGAGCCCAGCTTTCTGGCTTACACCCCCCCCCAAGCCTTTGCTTCCTTATTCTTAGCGCCCCTTATGAGATTCTGAAGGCACCTTCTCACTTCAAAGGTCCTGAGAATATGTTTAATTAGAAATTGGCCGTACAGCCTTTTAAAATAAAACAGAAGGGACCAGCTAATTATATCGTTCCACGTTCTCTGGCAAACATATATATATATATATATATTAATAAAACACTTTTCTAACCAGAGTAATCCCCTTGAGACTCAAATCCTCATTTATAAGAAGTCTCCCAAAGGGAGTTAAAGAGAAAGACTTCTCTAAAGAAAAGAAACAAAGAGGGTGTGTACGTGTGTCTGTTGGGGTGTTATTTGCAAAGAGCTTTTTAAAAGAGGCTCTTGTGCAGAGGTTGTAATAAAGATGTTTTAAGGATGGATTTTATTGCAAACATCATCCTTTCCTATCTTTTTTTTTTTTAATCACGAATTTCTCTTTTTGATTAGTGTAGCAAATGCCGATATTTCTCTTTCGGGTGTGTTGCGTAAGTGCATATTTAAATAAACAAGTGATTTTGTTCCTTAGAATATTCTTTGTCTCCCACTGTGTGGCCCTATTTTCTCCACTAGGACTGCCTTTCCTATTCAGGAACCTCACAGGGACTGGCTGTGGTTCCTGGGGCGATGCTAGGTGTGGGGGGTGGGGTGGGGGGTTGCCTGAAGTCCCTGTCAGCCTAGGACAGGAGGGAGGATTTTTCCTCACCCACCCTCTCCACTAACTAAAGCATTTGCAGAAGTGGATGGCTTGGGTGCATATGTGTGTGTCTGATCTCCTGGCGCTGGAGTTATAGGTGGCTGTGAGTCACCTGATATGGGTGCTGGCAACCAACTTGGGTCCTCTGCAAGAGCAGAAAACACTCTTAACCACAGAGCCATGTCTCCAGCCCTACATATATATATATATATATATTTTTAACTTAGCATACAATATAATAGGTTTCCTTATGGTCTTTTCATACATGATTCTTATTCGTGCCCCTCCTCCACTGCCCACCTCTTTCCCTTGGTCTGAAGATTACAGGCTTTCTTTCCCTTCCTCAGGAGGCCCCCCTTTCTGCTTTCTTTCAGTCGAATTCCAATACCCTCTTTCACAGTTCACCTCTACCCTCCCTCAAAACCAATTCTTCCTCTTTCCCCGCCCCTTTCCATTTTCCTGATCTAACTTGATTTGAATGCAGGTGTTTGCCTCAGCACTGTCTTCTCCCTCACGCCAGAGCAGCACGCTGGTAGACGGGGCCAATCTCAGGGGCTACGTGCTTCCTATAGTGTATGTTTGTGCCTCTTCCTTGTGCACTGTGGGGAACAGACAGACATTGTGTGTGTTTGCGTGTGTGTGTGTGTGTGTGTGTGTGTGTGTGTGTGTGTTTGTGTGAGAGAGAGAGAGACTCACTATTTAGACCACTCTGGCCTTGAACTTCTAACCCTCTTGCCTTAGTTCCCTAAGTGTAGGGATTACAGGCATGTATCGCCACACCCGACCTTGTATTGAAAACGAATTCCGTTTTCAGTAAGGCAGGATTTTGATGGGAAAGGAGAACAGATTCAAATCCACATGATCACACCAAACATTTCTTAAGAAGACTTTGCAAAGGAAAGCAGGGAGAGAATAAGGAGATGTGATGCTGCTCCAAACCTCCTGGGGTCAGGGATCTTGTAGAGACTGAGTCCTGGAACCCACACCAATAAGCTGGAATCTCCTTTAGAAGACAGGTTCTTCCAAGACCTACCAGGAAAGGTAACATTTACCACTGTCTTTTTCTTCTTCTTCTTCTTCTTCTTCTTCTTCTTCTTCTTCTTCTTCTTCTTCTTCTTCTTCTTCTTCT
>NW_026596158.1:5648358-5651916 GCF_907164565.1 Psammomys obesus | reverse complement strand
CTTCTTCTTCTTCTTCTTCTTCTTCTTCTTCTTCTTCTTCTTCTTCTCTTTTTCCTCTCTGCTTGGACTCCGTACTGCAAAGGCCTCAGCAGACAGTAGCCGTGGGGAAGTTCACTGAAACTGCTGTCTAGGTCAGCCCCCAAGGTCGAAAACCTGCAGAAGAGTAACACATTAGAAAAGCTTGGATGCTGATGATGTAACAGCTCTGCTAGCAATGGAGAGAAAAGAGGGAAAGGGGTGGGGGAGGATAGAGGAGGGAGAGAGAGAGAGAGAGAGAGAGAGAGAGAGAGAGAGAGAGAGAGAGCCCTGTGGCCCAGGAGTCTGATGAAGAATCTTAGGTAGATTGGAGAAGAGTAGACCCTTGGCTAAAAGCCTACATTGCCTGTCAAGTTCAAGGTGTAAAGATGCTCCTGAAAGCTTGGGGTTTGATGTGTGTGCACCTCACGAGGACCACATGAGTAATAAAACTCACTGCCTGCAGCACTTATGGAGCTCAGGTGGATCTGAGGTCAGCCATTGTTGTCTGATGTACCTAGAACGCCCTTCTCAAACGCTTCTTAAATAAGATTTAATAAAAAGAAAAAGAAATCATCCTCCCATCCACCAAAATAAAGGTTGGCATTTTGACCTGACTGCCACCACTTGGTCCCTTTTGTGTTTTTGCTTTTGTTTTTGTTTTTCTTTTCCCTCCATATAACTATAGTTCACATTGAGTAGAGGACTAGCATTTTTTGTTTGTTTGTTTGTTTGTTTGATTTTCTTACCCTTATTTTGTCATGTTCTAATCTTTGGCACACTTTTGATGGCTACATGCCATCACAATTCTATTATTATTCCAGTTCTTTAAGGAAGATTTAAATTGTAGTTTTAGTTTTGCACATGTCTGTACATCTGTATGCCAGTTTATGCGTGGCGCAGTGCCTGTGGGCACCAGAAGAGGGCTGCGGGTTCCCTGCTAACTCCCTGGAGCTGAAGTTACCACTGAGTCATCTCTCTAGCCCCTGGCATCCCTCTTGTTATCACTATCATCTTACTGTTTAAATACTCAGGTTATTTTATGTTTGTTTAGGTTTTCTTCCTGTTATACTGTAGAATATTATAATGAATAGCTGTGCATGAAGATATCTTTAAGACATATTTTAGGGAGTTCCTTCAGGATGACATCTCCAATATGGTTACTAGATGGGAAATTGTTCAACACAGCTCCAGCCACAAAAGGATACAAGTTCAACCCTAATTATCCTTGCTCAGTGGTGAATATTTATATGAGGATTTTTCCAACATAAAAATTTATTAGAGAGACATTTCACACTTCTTTCAAGAAGGCATTTGAAAACTGTCGTGTATTCTGTAGGATTCATGTCATTCAGGGCTCCCCCATTCCAGGCCTCAATAGCCACACATGTGGCAAGTTGATCCCATTTAGAACAGTATAGGACCAGAGAAAGAATCTGCCAGAGGTTTCGGTCACCATTGGCATTATCTAGCTCCCAAGTCTATCCTTCTTTCAATGCTTTTCTGATCTCTGATTCCATGTCCCAGCCTTTATGAACCAGCAGTAAAGCAAACAGCCAGATATATCTTGAATTCCCTACCTTCCGCTCTCATTCCTACTTGGATGCTGGGGATCTAAGGGCTCCCCACCAACCCTATCTGCTTCAAACTCATCAGCACTCTTAGCTGCTAAGCCCCATAACCCTGATTTCGATCTCCAGAACCCACAATAAAAATGACCTCTAAAAGTTGCCCTCTGCTCTGCACACACCTCCCTACACCCCCCCACACACAGCACACATGTATTTCTTGAGCCGTTCTTATGTGTTCAGCCCTGTTCTCATCCTTAGATGCAAATAGACACACAGAAACTTTCTTCTCACATTTAATTGCAGAACTTGTCTGTGTCTTTAGGCTCCTGTGTGGGGGAGAGAGACACGAAGCAGACCACACAGTGTGTGAGTTCAAAGTGAGATGAGTGCTAGAAGGGAAAGCATATTTTAAAAGACTGAGCCCTAAAAAGGTAAAGTTAGAAAAAAATAATAAAAAAAGAAGGTGGCAAAAATCTTCTGGGCATAGTTATGCATACCTCTAACAGCAAAAGCCAAACAGGCTGGTCTCTAACTTCTGGGGCAGGGGGGTCTCCCTCTTATAGCTTCCCAAGTACCGGATTCTAAGCATGCACTACCAAGCCTGGTTCCTGCATCTGTTCTCACCATGAACCCAGTGAGGTGGATGTCAGATATCTTTCTGGACGTTTCAGACAAGCAAATCCAGCAATCTCTTGGGCTAGACAGACGACGCTGCCAACTGGGCACACTTTCCTGAGAAGATAACAATTTAAAGAGGAAAAATCAATGCTAATAGAACTCTTTTTCAGGTTTGGAAAATGACATTGTCCACAGCAGCTGATGCCGAGAGCCTGCGGCTGGGCAGAAGGCATGAGCTCTGAATGGACGCAATCTTGTGAGCTCTTCAAATGGGGCCAAATCAATAAATGGGAGGCAGGGAGGAAGACGGCTGGGTGGAGGGAGGCTGGGTTCAAGGGGCAAGCTCTACCATTCCTCTTCCACCCTTGCCACACGACCGGGACCCTCCCTTCATTCTGAAGTCCCTGGGGACAGGGTAATTTCGGCCACACTTGATATAACCTATACATCACTGTCTTCTGGACCAGCTCTCAAATTAAACTCTGATGTATAAAGTTAAACAAAAATGAGATAAAAATTGGCAGGGGTTGAAGAGGGTCAAAGTAGTCAAAACACAAGGTAGAGTATTGCTCCTTTTGATTTATGTTATTCTGTGCACTTAGAAAAAAAATAAAATAAAATTATAAATCTCCCTGAGACTTTTTCTCATTGAGAATGGGGCATTACTAATTTATTTTCAATAGACTTAGTGGGTGGTTCTGGGGCTATTGTTTCTAGCGACCACGCCACAAATGGTTCAAAGACAGAACTGGGGAGACAATAAAGCATCTTGCAGATGCTAACACCTCAGCGGCATGTCAAGAGCAGTTCTGTCTTGTGTAGCCATCGTGCTTCCCTTCATTTCTTTCCATTCTCCCTCTCTTCCTTCTTCCACTTCTTATGCCGTGTGTGGCATGCGCGCATGTGTTCCCGTGGACGTGGCCACACGGGTATGTGCGTGCATACATGTGTTGTGCTGTGGAGGCCTGGAGTCAGAGGACTTCCTCACTTGTTCCCCCCTTTGAATTGGGGTCTCTTGTTCTGCCTTGTGTGGGTAGCTAGCTTGCCTCTCGGACCCCTCTTGTCTCTCTGCTTTCCAAGAGCTGGGGTTCCTGGCAGCCTCTGTGTGCCTGGCTTTTGTGTGGGTATTGGGGATTTGAACCTGCACCTCACACTTGCATAGCAAGTGCTTTATCCATTGTGGCATCTCCTCAACACCTCTTCTCTTTCTTTCTTTTCTCTATCTTTCCTTTCTCTCTTTTCCAATCCCCCAATTCCCCTCTCCCTCCCTCTTGCCTTTCTCCCTTTCCCTTTCTTTCTCTCTTTCCTTCTTTCTTTCTTTCTTTCTTTCTTTCTTTCTTTCTTTCTTTCTTTC
>NW_026596158.1:5641163-5648348 GCF_907164565.1 Psammomys obesus | reverse complement strand
TTCTTTCTTTCTTTCTTTCTTTCTTTCTTTCTTTCTTTCTTTCTTTCTTTCTTTCTTTCTTTCTTTCTTGTAGTCCAGGATGGCCCCTAAATTGAAGCCTCATCCTCTCCAGTACTGGGATCACAGGTATTTAACACATTCAGCTTCATTTTATTCTTTAAACCTTACAAGGCACCGAGGTATGGAATACACAGAAGTCCCCAATGAGTGTGGGAAAACTGCACGTTAGAAAAACAGCATGCATTCAATATTAGGGACAAGGGAGTGAATGAGAAGGACACTCTCATTTAGGGACTCAACTGAAATGACTAAAACAAAAATGTGATTCTGGCTAGAATTAACTACTGTGAGGAAAACAGTAGGAAAAAGAAATAGAGAAATGAGCTTGTAAGAGCCAGTGGTGACCCTCAAACAGGAAAGAGACAGAGTTGGGGATTAGATTAACCAGTCCTCAATACCCTACTTCTCCAGTCTACGTAGGGTTCCCACACAGACTCCAAGGTTCTGGATCTCTCTCTCCCTTTTTCTCTCCCTTCCTTCCTTCCTTCTTTCCGGTGTTGAGAATGGAACCCAGAACTTTGAGCACAAATGCCCCCAGCCCCTCCTTGATAAATTCTAGGCACTCCACCATTGTGCTCCTGTTTGTTTATTTGCTTGCTTTCTTGTTGTTGTTGTTTTTTGTCTGACCTTTGGATTCCTGATCTTCCTACCTCTGCCTCCATAGTTCTGTGATTACACACTTGGACTACCACACCCATCACAAAGGAACAAAGGAAAGAGCAAGGAGACAGGATTCTGCACCCATTATCCAGGGCACACAGATGTGGCAGTGTAGGCTGAAGAGACGGCTTAGAAGATAAGAACACGGGCGGTTCTTCCAAATGGTCCTGAGTTCAATTCCCAGCAACCTCATGGTGACTCATAAACATCTATAGTGAAATCTGGTGCCCTCTTCTGGTGTTGCATGCACACAGGCAGGCAGAACACTGTATAAATAAATAAATCTTAAAAACAAACAAACTATGTGGGTCATAGTGGGTGGTGGCAATGGTGTTTTGATGGCACTAAGATCTGTTTTTTTGAGGATGAGGGTCTGAAAATTAACTCTGGGCTCCATTCCAGTGCTCTTTCCTTAGCACTGATACACTCACAACCAGATCCTGACATCACCGTTCCAGGTACCCAACAAGCTACCTAGCATAGACACAGGCTAAAGGCAAGGGACTAAGTGGGGAGGTAAAAGAAGTACCAGGAGAGGGAGGAGATTGCAGGGGGTGGGGAGGATCTGTGGTCCAGACACAGACAGAGAGAGAGAGAGAGAGAGAGAGAGAGAGAGAGAGGATAAACATAATCTTGAGTCCTATTTTCCTCTTACTGACTACAACAGTGTATCTGTAGCTTGCTTATCTCTGTTCCTTCAGCTTCTCTAGTCTGGCTTTTGTCTCTCTCTCACTTTCTCTTAAGGGCATGGCCCACTTCTCTATTACTCATCCCAGGACTGTGAGACTGTCCAAAGATAGATGAGCAAAAGTTAGGGCTTCCAAATGTAGCTACATCTCAGTTGGGCGATTGATGCCCACCTGCCTGGCACTGTGGGATGGATTTCAGCACAGATGTGACCTCTGTGGCCAGAGGCCAGGATGAGGTTTGTGTGGCTGTAAAGACCAACTTTCAATCTGTTTCCTGAGGCAACCACAGTGGCTGCAGGCTTAGCCTTATCTGAGAGGCCGCAGGGGCACTGGTATGATGGATTCTACGTGGAGCTTCACCATGAGCCCTGGTTTCTCTCCTGACTTAGATCTGCATGGGGATGGTCATGCAGATAGATGTCTGGTGCCTCAAATATAATTCTTCTTGGGAACTATGATGGCTAGCTTTAATTGTCAACTTGACAAAATCTAAAATAATCTGGGTAGGGCCTCAGTGAGGGATTGTCTGCATTGGGTTGGCCTGTGGACATGTCTGAATGATAGCTTGTGTTAATTAAGCTAATTGATGTAGGAAGACCAGGCCAGTGTGGATGGCACCACTCCCTAGGCAGAAGATCCTGAACTGAAAAGCGGGAAGAACTAGAGCTGAGCACAAGCAGACAAGCAAGTGAACATGCATGCGTTCATTTCTCTCCACTCTTGCCTGTGGAGGTGATATGACTAGCTTTGCAAAGTTCCTGTCTTGACCTCCCCACAATGATGGGCAATGGCTGTGAATCATAAGATGAAATAAATTTCTTCCTCCCCTAAGTTGTGTTGTGTCAGGTTACTTTTTTTTTTTTTTAAAGATTTGTTTATTATGTATAGAATGTTCTGCCGGCATGTGTGCCTGCACGCCAGAAGAAGTCATCAGATCTTATTACAGATGATTGTGAGCCACCATGTGGTTGCTGGGAATTGAACTCAGCACCTCTGGAAGAATAGCCAGCCAGTACTCTTAACCCCTGAGCCATCTCTCCAGCCCGAGGTTACTTTTTTTTTAATCATAGCAACAGAGATGAAACCAGAACAGGGACACAGATAGATGCCATCTCTGATTCTCACTTGAAATCCATTTTTAGATAATCACCTAAGTTTTGTCAGCTGTATAAGAGCAAAAGTCATATGTTCTAACTCCGTAGACACTCCTCCTTTACGCTCTTTGATCTTTATAGTGGCCTGATGAAAACTGGGTTAGGTGGAGTCACAGACCAGAGGGAACCTGAATTCCCACAGGCCATGTGGATAACTGTACTCAATGACGACTGACATGTCAATAAGAAATAAACAACTATATTGATCGCTTATTGATCTGGTTGTTGAGGCAGCTGTTTGTTATAGCTCACCCTAACCCAATCCATACTCTGGAGTTTGGAGTTGCATTAAGAACACAGGGTTCAGATGCATGATTCTGGAACAACAGGAGGAAGCTGTGGTCGTTCGAATGAGATGTCCCCCATGGTCTCAGGCATTTGAATTCTTGGTCTCCAGTTAGCAGCGTTGTTTGGGGTGGGGGTTTAGGAGATACGGGGGCAGAACTTGAGAGTAAAAGTCCCACACGTCCAGTTCTCTTTCTTGGCTTCATGCTTCTGTTTGAAGGTGAGAGCTCTCAGCTTTCTGCTCCCACCATTCATGCCTGTCTCTTGAGGTCATGCTTACCTGCCATGATGGACTCTTATCCCTCTGAGACTGTAAGCCCAAATGAACTCATTTTAATATAAGTTGTCTTGGTGTTTGTCACAGCAATTGAAAAGTAACTGAGACAGTGACTGAGATGAGCAGCTGGGATCTAATGGTGACATTCTCTCAACCCCTAAAAATGTCCAGGCTGCAGGCAACTCAGAAGGTGAGTCTTCCTTCTAATCCCTTTCCTGCAGAGCAAGAAGAGGTTCTATTGACAGTGGGCAAATCCACTTAAAGGATCCCAAGCCGGCTTTATAGCAAGTACAGGTAAAAACACTCTAGTCCTATTCCTTAGGACTGAAAGGAAGAAAATTGTCCCTCAATATCTGATAGCTCTGGCTGTTGCAGGCTAAAGTGGGAGAGAACCTTTTTTTTTTTTGCTTTGGTTTTTTGAGACAGGGTTTCTCTGTGTAGCCCTGGCTGTTCTGGACTCTATTTGTAAATTAGGCTAGCCTCGAACTCACAGAGATCTGATGGAGAGAAACTTCTTAACCACTCTGTCTTCCTCTTAGCATACCTCTAAAGTTCCTGGGAGATGGAGAAGCCCTGAGCCAGGGTGTATGTGAGATGTGTTGGGCCACTTCTTCTTTTCTAGATCTCCTTCATTGGGCTTGACCTCTAACCTGCTGTCTCTGCTTTAAACCATAAGTCACCTAGGTCTTCAATGTTCGGGTAGAACAACAAGATGGCCCAGCTTTCCCCAGAGGCCTGTGAGGGCAGAGACTTGGTCTTGCTTCTGGGCTGAGGACATGCTGACTAGTAGTCCCAAACATCAGCTGGGCTACAGATGTGGCCTTATAGTCACAGAGCCCATGGTGCAACCGTCAAGCCTGCCTCCAATCAGTCTGTTTCCAGCAGACTCTGGGATGAAGCAGAACTGGCCTGGTCACTTATGGTTTACCACTGTGGACATGGAGTCCTTTGAATGAAGAATTCATTGGATACCCTTGACCTTGGGAAAGTAACAGGAACTCAGAGGTGTCTGATATGATCTTTCACTTGTTGAGAAAAGTAAATGCTGTTGTCATTTGTTGTGTTTTAGATTTAGAACGTCACTCCTCATAGGCCCCGTGCTGAAGGCTTGGGCCCTTTAGGGCATGGGGCTGTGCTGAAGGAAACATGACCCACAGAGTCCTAATCTGGGTGCAACTTTGAAGACTATGGAAATCTGAATAGATGGGACCTGGCTGGAAGAAGGAGTGAAGGTAACAGCTACCCTGGGCCTGGCTGGCCTGCTTTCTCTGCTTCCTGCTCTGCCAAAATGTACACAACTGTCTCACACTTTCATTGCTATGGATGGGACCATTCTACCATGCCTTTCCCCGTGTGATGGGCTGAAAACATAAGTGGAAATAAGCCTTTCCTGCCATAGTTTGCCTGCTAGCTATACTGTCACAATGATAGGTCATGGCAGGAGGTACCTGTCCCTTTCCACACGACTTCTTTGATTCCTGGTTGTCATAAGCGGTGCCTCTCTTGCAGCATGCACTCCACACCACACACACCCTGTTCCACATTTACCAGTTACTTTTGCGTTGTTCTGTTTCACCAAAGTCAATGAGGCCAAGGAGCAAAGTAGCCATGGCCTGAACCTCTGAAATCATGAGCCGAATGACTCTTTTCTCCTTTGCAAGTTGATTACCTCAGGTATGAGGCTGAGGTCAAAGCATTTGTCTTCTGTTGCTGGACGTTTTCCTTAATTTTTCTAATGTACATATACCCCAATTGCACTAGGTGCAAGGAGCATTGCTGGAGCCCCCACAGAGTAGGATGATCAAAGAGGCCTCATAAAGATATGGCTGGAAAGATAGCTCTGCAATAGAGTGCTTTCCTAGAATATCCCAGTGAGGGGCTGGGGTGTGGCTCAGCAGTGGAGCATCTGCCTAGAATCCCCCAATGAGGGGTTAGGGGTGTGGCTCACTTGTAGAGCACCTGTGTAGAATCCTCCAGAGAGTGGCTGGGGTATGGCTCAGTGGTAGAGCAGCTGCCTAGAATCTCCCAGTGAGGGACTAGGAGCATAGCTCAGAGAAAGAACAGCTTGCCCAACATGCACAAGGCCTCCAGTTCTATCCCAGAACTACAAAACAGCAACAATAATGATAATGACTTGGTTTCCAGCTTCAGCCCATGGTTTGTCACGTCAGCATTCTTCCTCCTGTATATCCTCTTCCTAGTTCTTTCAAGATACTTTTGTTAAATTAATATTTGTTGTTTATAGAGTTTACTGTTGAGTCAACCAGCATGGTTTGAATTAATGGCATTCTCATTTTGTGTTTCCTAAAACCAGTAACTGGTTCCTTTCCATTTGCTTTTTTTTTTTTTTTTTTTGTACATGCGGTTAAGTTTCTCCAGATCTACTTACAGTCTTTCAGAAGGTTTTCCTCAAGGTCAAACACAGCAGCTAATCCACCGTCAGAGTTCCTTGTCTCTGAGGCAGGCTGTCTGAACCTCTGATGCTCCAGCTGTCTGTGCTCCCTACATGACCTCACACCAGTCCTTACCCCCACCTGAGGACTTTCTTTACCTTTGGCAGGCACTGGCTCCCCTTCCTCCTGGACTTTTTGTCTTTTCTTTCTTGTCTTAATCCCCCCTTTGTTGGTATACAACCCCTCCCCCAGAAATCTCTCTGATTTAATGATGTCTGAAAAGCAAATACCATGAGCAAGCAGGAAAGAAAAAGAAAAGAAAAGAAAAGAAAACTTCTACACATCTCCTATAAGCATATCCAGATAAAGGGCAGCAGCAGCAACCATGGTTGAATAAAGCAAGAAGGCTGAGCAGAAATACAAAGCCAGTTTTTATCAAGTGAGCAGCCAACACTGCAAAAGGCATGAAGCGGAAGGGGAGAGGAGCTCTGGGCATCTGTTCTACTACTGCAGCCAGAGACACCAAGACAACACCCAAGCTGCAGGGCCAGAACAAGACACTTACAAGATCCCATAGACCTAGAGGGTCAGGGCCCTAGCCCCAAGCCTGGGACTCCCTCTTACATCCTTTCAGAAGATGATCAGGTGACCCAACTGAAGAGAGGAGAATGAATACCCAAATCAGAGGGATGGGCGGAACCTTTATGATTGAGCCCCAAGTCTTTACCCAAACTGCCCCGCAAAACAGGGGCAGTAGGGAGTTCAAGTAGCTCTTCCTTTCCTCCCTCCCTTCCTTCTTCTGTCCCCGTTGCCCCTCTCTCCTTTCCTTTTTTCTAGACCCCCTCCCTCCTCTTTCTTTCTTGGGTCTCCCACGCAGCCCAGGGTGGGCTCAAACCTACTGGCCCTGCCTCCGTAGTGCTGAGATTGCATTGTGTACCACCCTACCAAGCTGGAACCCTTCATAGTCCGGCGTCCCTCTAAAAGGGGGACAGACCCTGCTACTAGTGTCCCATCGTGTCTCAGGCTTCCAGGAGAAGGACCAGCCAAAAGCAAACTTCACTCTGGAGTACTGCTTAGCAGGCCCATTCCCAAATGTCAGCTCCTAATCGGCAACAGCTGCCTCTGTGGTTTCTTCTGGGCGAGTGATTCATGTCTTTGCTGAGAAACGATAAGCAGAACAAATGTTTACTTAGACGTATAACAGAGGGACAATTGGAAAACAGGAGACGGGCAACTGGAAATATTTTGCTGCTATTTGATCCATGACAATTAGAGGGAATTAGTCATATGGGCCAGAGGCAGAGTGGGGGAGGCAGATGGGTTCCTGGGAAAACAGCAGAAGGGAACAGAGAGGAAGGCTGGGAGTCTGTTCTAAGTACTATGGACTGACCTTCATCCCTGAAAGGGATACACTCCGACAACCTGCTTATGGGTTACACCATCAAGTTCTACAGAGCAAAAAAATTTGGAGAGAAGTGTTTACATATGTGTGGCGAGTGTCTCTAAAGAACACTGCTTTTTTTTTTTTAATCACACTCACAAATTAAAATATGGGTTGGGGCATGACTGAGTAGCAAAGTGCTTTGTAAGGTTTGGGCCCAATCCACCACAGAGAAAAGAAGAAGAGAAGAGAAGAGAAGAGAAGAGAAGAGAAGAGAAGAGAAGAG
>NW_026596158.1:5638700-5641153 GCF_907164565.1 Psammomys obesus | reverse complement strand
AAGAGAAGAGAAGAGAAGAGAAGAGAAGAGAAGAGAAGAGAAGAGAATTCTGCCCCCTCACCCCCAGAACAGCAGCAGGAGCAGGAAGCAGCAGCCAGGAGCCTAACTTGACTGGGAGGCTCCAGCCGGCAGCAGGTCTAGACAGATGCTGGGACTTGCAGCCAAGCATGGGGCAGAGCTCTGGGGGTCCTGTGGAAGTGTTGGGGGTGGGGGGAAGATGAAAAAACCTGGAGGAGACAAGAACCCCACAAGAAGACCAACAGAGATGACTAACCCAGTCCCGCAGGATCTTACAGAGACTGACACATCGACTAAGGAGCATGCATGGTCTGGACCTAGGGGCCCTGCACATGTGTGGCCGATGGATGGGCAGCTCCGTGTTCATATGGGGCGCCTGGGGTGTGGGAGGAGCACTGGTTCTAAGATGGATTATGTTGCCTGCTTTTGGGTCACTATCCCCGAGCTGGTATGCATTGCTAGACCTCAGGGGTGCTCAGGCATGATGTGACTTGATGTTCTGGGGAGGGTTGATGTGGGGAGAGGAGGACTCCCTTTTTTTTTTCTGGGGGAAAAGGAAGAGGGGAAGGGGGAAGGAGGGCACCTTTGGGATATAAAGTAAATAAACTGATACAAAAATAGGAAAAGAGAATAAACATTCTTATGTGTAGCATGGCTTCTGTGTGTGTACATGCATAGGACCACAGGAGGAAAACAAATAGGGTGTGGCACATGACTAGACTCTAGCTAATGAGGGATGTAAAACAAGGGGGTCCAGTGTTCTCAGGCCAGCACGAGCATTTTGATGAAACCAGCTTAAGAATTAACTATATCATATTATCTGTAATAGACATTACATATATAGTATGCACATATATGCATAAACATGTATATACATATACACATATGTACATACATAGACATATATACACACATACATATATATGTACATGTATGTTGGTTAGTTTTTATTGTCAACTTGATACAATGTAGAATTGGGAAGCAGTAACCTCAACTGGTGAATTATCAGAATCAGCTTGGTCTGTAGCCAGGTCTATGAGAGATTATCTTGATTGATGATTGCTATGGGAGGGCCATTGTGGGTGGTTTCATACCTAGGCACAAGGGCCTGGATGGTATACAATTCTAGCTGAGCTGGGTATGGTGGTGCTCACCTTTAATCCCAGCACTCTGGGGACAGAGGCAGACAACTCTCTGAGTCTGAGGCCAGCCTAGTCTATATAGCCAACTTCAGACCAGCCAGGGCTACATAGGGAGACTGTGTCTCAGTGAGTGCGTAAATAGATAATTAAGAAAATACCTTCATTTGCATGGTGGCACATACTTTTAATTCCAACATTTGGGAGACAGAAACAGTCACATATCTGTGAGTTGAAGGCTATCCTGGTCTATATAATGAGTTACAGGTCAACCAGATAGAGCTACATGGTGAAATTCTGTCTTAAGAAAAAAAAAGAAAAACAAAACCCCCAAAACAGATTTAGGTAGTCAGGGAGGGACGGAGGGAGGAAAGGAGGAAGGCTATGAAGAAAGAAAGGGAGAGAGAGAGAGAGAGAAAGAGAAAGTAAGCAGCCTTCATCCATGATTTCTGCTCCTGCCTTGACTCTTGCCTGACCTCCTGGTGATGTGCTTTAGTCTGAAAGTGTGAGCTGACATACGCCTCCCCCTTTCTTTGACCCAGTGTTTTCCACAACACAGGAAGCACATGAGGACAGTGTGCTAAGATGCATGTGTGCATGCCTTTGCAGCTCAGTGGTAGAGTACACGCTCACCAAGCACTATACCCAAGGCTCAAAATCTCCAGTGCTGGGGAGGAATAATTCTCCAAACACCCACGTTAGTGAATTTTGATACCATTAGTGTTGATTCAGAGATAAACATACACCTTGACTAAGGACCTGCAAAGGGGCCTGTTGAGTAGCATTTTGAGTCTAGTTATATTTGCAGAGTGTAAGTGTTGTATTCTGTTGTTCAATACACTATGTACTTCGACAGTCAGTCTCTTATATTTTCAGTAGATATAAACATTAGACATATGAATTTTGTTTGGGCCAAAAGGAGAAAATCACTGGATTAATTATGGGAAAACCATCTCAACTTCTTTTCTGGGAAACTTCTCAGACCATCCTCTTCGGAGTGTCAGGGAGAGAATTAAACCCCAAGGTTTAAGGGCCTCTCACCTTGAGGTTAGGCTGTCTAAGGTCTGAGGACACTAAGCATATAATTAAAGTCACAAGGAAGGTTGGCATGGTGAGTTGGAGCTGATGGGAACTCCAAATGATGGATGCTGAGAGGGAGCCAGGGCTATTATGGCAGCAAATATGAGCTGAGGCTAATTCTGGGATCTGAAGACAGAAAACTTTCCCTCCTGATACAGGTGGAAGGTGCCTGTGACTGTGTGTGTGTGTGTGTGTGTGTGTGTGTGTGTGTGTGTG
>NW_026596158.1:5638466-5638690 GCF_907164565.1 Psammomys obesus | reverse complement strand
TGTGTGTGTGTGTGTGTGTGTGTGTGTGTGTGTGTGTGTGACTGTGCATGTCAAATGCTTTACTGCTAAGCCACACCCTCCTCTTACTGGGTTATTCTAGGCAGGTGCCCTATCACTGAGTCACACTAACCCCTCACTGGGGAATTCTAGGCAGGTATTCTACCATTGAGCCACGCCCCAGCCCCTCACTGGGGGATTCTAGGCAGGGGCTCTACTACTGAGCC